>NC_056728.1:356333440-356475940 GCF_019279795.1 Protopterus annectens
GCTCCAGTACATCTCCAGGATAAATACCACTGCTATCAAATCAGGGATCTGCTCCAGTACATCTCCAGGATAAATACCACTGCTATCAAATCAGGATCTGCTCCAGTACATCTCAGGATAAATACCACTGCTATCAAATCAGGGATCTGCTCCAGTACATCTCCAGGATAAATACCACTGCTATCAAATCAG
Organism: Protopterus annectens; assembly: GCF_019279795.1. Taxonomy (NCBI): domain Eukaryota; kingdom Metazoa; phylum Chordata; order Ceratodontiformes; family Protopteridae; genus Protopterus; species Protopterus annectens. The sequence goes on from NC_056728.1 coordinate 356,333,633, forward strand.
GGATCTGCTCCAGTACATCTCCAGGATAAATACCACTGCTATCAAATCAGGGATCTGCTCCAGTACATCTCCAGGATAAATACCACTGCTATCAAATCAGGGATCTGCTCCAGTACATCTCCAGGATAAATACCACTGCTATCAAATCAGGGATCTGCTCCAGTACATCTCCAGGATAAATACCACTGCTATCAAATCAGGGGATCTGCTCCAGTACTTCTTCAGGATAAATAACACTGCTATCAAATAAACGGGATCTGCTTCAGTACATGTCCAGGATAATTACCACTGCTATCAAATCAGGGATCTGCTCCAGTACATCTCCAGGATAAATTCCACTGCTATCAAATCAGGGGATCTGCTCCAGTACATCTCCAGGATAAATACCACTGCTATCAAATCAGGATCTGCTCCAGTACATCACCAGGAAAAATACGACTGCTATCAATTCTGAGGATCTGCTCCTGTAGATCTCCAGGATAAATACCACTGCTATCAAAATAAGGGATCTGCTCCACTACATCTCCAGGATAAATACCACTGCTATCAAACCAGGGGATCTGCCCCAGTACATCTCCGGGATAAATACCACTGCTATCAAACCAGGGGATCTGCTCCAGTACATCTCTGGGATAAATACCACTGCTATCAAACCATGGGATCTGCCCCAGTACATCTCCAGGATAAATACCACTGCTATCAAATCAGGGGATCTGCCCCAGTACATCTCCAGGATAAATACTACTGCTATCAAATCAGGGGATCTGCTCCAGTACATCTCCAAGATAAATACCACTGCTATCAAATCAGGGGATCTGCTCCAGTACATCTCCAGGATAAATACCACTGCTATCAAATCAGAGGATCTGCTCCAGTACATCTCCAGGATAAATACCACTGATATCAAATTAGGGGATGTGCTCCAGTACATCTGCAGGATAAATACCACTGCGATCAAATCAGGGGATCTGCTACAGTACATCTCCAGGATAAATACCACTGCTGTCAAATCAGGGGATTTCCTCCAGTACATCTCCAGGATAAATACCACTGCTATCAAATCAGGGATCTGCTCCAGTACATCTCCAGGATAAATACCACTGCTATCAAATCATGGGATCTGCTCCACTACATCTCCAGGATAAATACCACTGCTATCAAATCAGGGGATCTGCTCCTGTACATCTCCAGGATCAATACCGCTGCTATCAAATCAGGGGACCTGCTCCAGTACATCTCCAGGATAAATACCACTGCTATCAAATCAGGGGATCTGCTCCAGTACGTCTCCAGGATAAATACCACTGCTATCAAATCAGGTGATATGCTTCAGGACATCTCCAGCATAAATACCTCTGCTATTAAATCCAGGGATCTGCTCCAGTACATCTCCAGGATAAATACCACTGCTATCAAATCCGGGGTCTGCTCCAGTACATCTCCAGGATAAATACCACTGCTATCAAATCAGGGGATCTGCTCCAGTACATCTCCAGGATAAATACCACTGCTATCAAATCTGGGGATCTGCACCAGTACATCTCCAGGATAAGTACCACTGCTATCAAATCAGAGGATCTGCACCAGTACATCTCCAGGATAAATACCACTGCTATCAAATCAGGGGATCTGCTCCAGTACATCTCCAGGATAAATACCACTGCTATCAAATCAGGGAAATCTGTTCCAGTACATCTCCAGGATAAATACCACTGCTATCAAATCAGGGATCTGCTCCAGTACATCTCCAGGATAAATACCACTGCTATCAAATCAGGGATCTGCTCCAGTACATCTCCAGGATAAATACCACTGCTATCAAATCAGGGATCTGCTCCAGTACATCTCCAGGATAAATACCACTGCTATCAAATCAGGGATCTGCTCCAGTACATCTCCAGGATAAATACCACTGCTCTCAAATCAGGGGATCTGCTCCAGTACATCTCCAGGATAAATACCACTGCTCTCAAATCAGGGGATCTGCTCCAGTACATCTCCAGGTTACATACCACTGCTATCAAATCACTGGCCCTGCTCCAGTGCATCTCCAGGATAAATACCACTGCTATCAAATCAGAGGATCTGCTCCAGTAGATCTCCAGGATAAATACCGCTGCTATCAAATCAGGGTATATGCTCCTGTACATCTCCAGGATCAATACCGCTGCTATCAAATCAAGGGATCTGCTCCAGTACGTCTCCAGGATAAATAGCAATGCTCTCAAATCAGGGGAACTGCTCCAGTACATCACCAGGATAAATACCACTGCTATTAAATCTGGGGATCTGCTCCAATACATCTCCAGGATAAGTACCACTGCTATCAAATCCAGGGATCTGCTCCAGTACATCTCCAGGATAAATACCACTGCTATCAAATCAGGGAAATCTGCTCCAGTACATCTCCAGGATAAATACCACTGCTATCAAATCAGGGAAATCTGCTCCAGTACATCTCCAGGATAAATACCACTGCTATCAAATCAGGGATCTGCTCCAGTACATCTCCAGGATAAATACCACTGCTATCAAATCAGGGGATCTGCTCCAGTACATCTCCAGGATAAATACCACTGCTATCAAATCAGGGGATCTGCTCCAGTACATCTCCAGGATAAATACCACTGCTATCAAATCAGGGGATCTGCTCCAGTACATCTCCAGGATAAATACCACTGCTATCAAATCAGGGGATCTGCTCCAGTACATCTCCAGGATAAATACCACTGCTATTAAATCCGAGGATCTGCTCCCATACATCTCCAAGATAAATACCACTGCTATCAAATCCGGCGATCTGCTCCAGTACATTTCCAGGATAAATACCACTGTTATCAAATCGGGGATCTTCTCCTTTACATCTCCAGGATAAATACCACTGCTATCAAATCAGGGATCTGCTCCAGTACATCTCCAGGATAAATACCACTGCTATCAAATCAGGGATCTGCTCCAGTACATCTCCAGGATAAATACCACTGCTATCAAATCAGGGATCTGCTCCAGTACATCTCCAGGATAAATACCACTGCTATCAAATCAGGGATCTGCTCCAGTACATCTCCAGGATAAATACCACTGCTATCAAATCAGGGATCTGCTCCAGTACATCTCCAGGATAAATACCACTGCTATCAAATCAGGGATCTGCTCCTGTACATCTCCATGTTAAATATTACTGCTATCAAATAATGTCATCTGCTCTAGTACATCTCCAGAATAAATACCACTGCTATAAAATCAGGAGATCTGCTCCAGTAAATCTCCAGGATAAATACCACTGCTATCAAATCAAGGGATCTGCTCCAGTACATCTCCAGCATAAATACCACTTCTATCAAATCACGGGATCTGCTCCAGTACATCTCCCTGATAAATACCACTGCTACCAAATCAGGGGATCTGCTCCAGTACATCTCCCGGATAAATACCACTGCTATCAAATCAGGGATCTGGTCCAGTGCATCTGCAGGATAAATACCACTGCTATCAAATCAGGGATCTGCTCCAGTACATCTCCAGGATAAATACCACTGCTATCAAATCAGGGATCTGCTCCAGTACATCTCCAGGATAAATACCACTGCTATCAAATCAGGGATCTGCTCCAGTACATCTCCAGGATAAATACCACTGCTATCAAATCAGGGATCTGCTCCAGTACATCTCCAGGATAAATACCACTGCTATCAAATCAGGGATCTGCTCCAGTACATCTCCAGGATAAATACCACTGCTATCAAATCAGGGATCTGCTCCAGTACATCTCCAGGATAAATACCACTGCTATCAAATCAGGATCTGCTCCAGTACATCTCCAGGATAAATACCACTGCTATCAAATCAGGGATCTGCTCCAGTACATCTCCAGGATAAATACCACTGCTATCAAATCAGGGATCTGCTCCAGTACATCTCCAGGATAAATACCACTGCTATCAAATCAGGGATCTGCTCCAGTACATCTCCAGGATAAATACCACTGCTATCAAATCAGGGATCTGCTCCAGTACATCTCCAGGATAAATACCACTGCTATCAAATCAGGGATCTGCTCCAGTACATCTCCAGGATAAATACCACTGCTATCAAATCAGGGATCTGCTCCAGTACATCTCCAGGATAAATACCACTGCTATCAAATCAGGGATCTGCTCCAGTACATCTCCAGGATAAATACCACTGCTATCAAATCAGGGGATCTGCTCCAGTACATCTCCAGGATAGATACCACTGCTATCAAATCAGGGGATCTGCTCCTGTACATCTCCAAGATAAATACCACTGCTATCAAATCAGGGGATCTGCTCCAGTACATCTCCAGGATAAATACCACTGCTATCAAATCAGGGATCTGCTCCAGTACATCTCCAGGATAAATACCACTGCTATCAAATCAGGGATCTGCTCCAATACATCTCCAGGATAAATACCACTGCTATCAAATCAGGGGAACTGCTCCAGTACGTCTCCAGGACAAATACCACTGCTATCAAATCAGAGGATCTGCTCCAGTATGTCTCCAGGATAAATACCACTGCTATCAAATCAGTGGATCTCCTCCAGTACATCTCCGGGATAAATACCACTGCTATCAAATCAGGGGATCTGCTCCAGTACATCTCCAGGATAAATACCACTGCTATCAAATCAGGGGATCTGCTCCAGTACATCTCCAGGATAAATACCACTGCTATCAAATCAGGGGATCTGCTCCAGTACATCTCCAGGATAAATACCACTGCTATCAAATCAGGGATCTGCTCCAGTACATCTCCAGGATAAATACCACTGCTATCAAATCCGGGGTCTGCTCGAGTACATCTCCAGGATAAATACCACTGCTATCAAATCAAAGGATCTGCTCCAGTACATCTCCAGGAAAAATACCACTGCTATCAAATCAGGGGATATGCTCCAGTACATCTCCAGGATAAATACCACTGCTATCAAATCAGCGGATCTGCTCCAGTACATCTCCAGGATAAATACCACTGCTATCAAATCAGGGGATCTGCTCCAGTACATCTCCAGGATAAATACCACTGCTATCAAATCAGGGGATCTGCTCCAGTACATCTCCAGGATAAATACCACTGCTATCAAATCAGGGATCTGCTCCAGTACATCTCCAGGATAAATACCACTGCTATCAAATCAGGGGATCTGCTCCAGTACATCTCCAGGATAAATACCACTGCTATCAAATCAGGGGATCTGCTCCAGTACATCTCCAGGATAAATACCACTGCTATCAAATCAGGGGATCTGCTCCAGTACATCTCCAGGATAAATACCACTGCTATCAAATCAGGGATCTGCTCCAGTACATCTCCAGGATAAATACCACTGCTATCAATTCAGGGAAATCTGCTCCAGTACATCTCCAGGATATATACCACTGCTATCAAATCAGGGGATCTGCTCCTGTACATCTCCAGGATAAATACCACTGCTATCAAATCAGGTTATCTTCTCCAGTACATCTCCAGGATAAATACCACTGCTATCAAATCAGGGGATCTGCTCCAGTACATCTCCAGGATAAATACCACTGCTATCAAATCAGGGGATCTGCTCCAGTACATCTCCAGGATAAATACCACTGCTATCAAATCAAGAGATCTGCTCCAGTACATCTCCAGGATAAATACCACTGCTATCAAATCAGGGGATCTGCTCCAGTACATCTCCAGGATAAATACCACTGCTATCAAATCAGGATCTGCTCCTGTACATCTCCAGGATAAATACCACTGCTATCAAAATAAGGGATCTGCTCCAGTACATCTCCAGGATAAATACCACTGCTATCAAATCAGGGGATCTGCTCCAGTACATCTCCAGGATAAATACCACTGCTATCAAATCAGGGGATCTGCTCCAGTACATCTCCAGGATAAATACCACTGCTATCAAATCAGCGGATCTGCTCCAGTACATCTCCAGGATAAATAGCACTGCTATCAAATTCAGGGATCTGCTCCAGTACATCTCCAGGATAAATACCACTGCTATCAAATCAGGGGATCTGCTCCAGTACATCTCCAGGATAAATACCACTGCTATCAAATCATGGGATCTGCTCCAGTACATCTCCAGGATAAATACCACTGCTATCAAATCAGGGGATCTGCTCCAGTACATCTCCAGGATAAATACCACTGCTATCAAATCAGGGATCTGCTCCTGTACATCTCCAGGATAAATACCCCTGCTATCAAATCAGGGGATTTGCTCCACTACATCTCCTGAATAAACACCACTGCTATCAAATCAGGGCATCTGCTCCAGTACATCTCCGGGATAAATACCACTGCTATCAAATCAGCGGATCTGCTCCAGTACATCTCCAGGATAAATACCACTGCTATCAAATCAGGGGATCTGCTCCAGTACATCTCCAGGATAAATACCACTGCTATCAAATCAGGGGATCTGCTCCAGTACATCTTCAGGATAAATACCACTGCTATCAAATCAGGGGATCTGTTCCAGTACATCTCCAGGATAAATACCACTGCTATCAAATCAGGGGATCTGCTCCAGTACATCTTCAGGATAAATACCACTGCTATCAAATCAGGATCTGCTCCAGTACATCTCCAGGATAAATACCACTGCTATCAAATCAGGGATCTGCTCCAGTACATCTCCAGGATAAATACCACTGCTATCAAATCAGGGATCTGCTCCAGTACATCTCCAGGATAAATACCACTGCTATCAAATCAGGATCTGCTCCAGTACATCTCCAGGATAAATACCACTGCTATCAAATCAGGGGATCTGCTCCAGTACATCTCCAGGATAAATACCACTGCTATCAAATCAGGGGATCTGCTCCAGTACATCCTCGGGATAAATACCACTGCTTTCAAATCAGGGCATCTGCTCCAGTACATCTCCGGGATAAATACCACTGCTATCAAATCAGCGGATCTGCTCCAGTTCATCTCCAGGATAAATACCACTGCTATCAAATCAGGGGATCTGCTCCAGTACATCTCCGGGATAAATACCACTGCTATCAAATCAGGAGATCTGCTCCTGTACATCTCCAGGATAAATACCACTGCTATCAAATCAGAAGATCTGCTCCTGTACATCTCCAGGATAAATACCACTGCTATCAAATCAGGGGATCTGCTCCAGTACATCTCCAGGATAAATACCACTGCTATCAAATCAGGGGATCTGCTCCAGTACATCTCCAGGATAAATACCACTGCTATCAAATCCAGGTATCTGCTCCTGTACATCTCCAGGATAAATACCACTGCTATCAAATCAGGGGATCTGCTCCAGTACATCTCCAGGATAAATACCACTGCTATCAAATCAGAGGATCTGCTCCAGTACATCTCCCGAATACATACCTCTGCTATCAAATCAGGGTATCTGCTCCAGTACATCTCCAGGATAAATACTACTGCTATCAAATCAGGGAAATCTGTTCCAGTACATCTCCAGGATAAATACCACTGCTATCAAATCAGGGATCTGCTCCAGTACATCTCCAGGATAAATACCACTGCTATCAAATCAGGGGATCTGCTCCAGTACATCTCCAGGATAAATACCACTGCTATCAAATCAGGGGATCTGCTCCAGTACATCTCCAGGATAAATACCACTGCTATCAAATCAGGGGATCTGCTCCAGTACATCTCCAGGATAAATACCACTGCTATCAAATCAGGTTATCTGCTCCAGTACATCTCCAGGATAAATACCACTGCTATCAAATCAGGGGATCTGCTCCAGTACATCTCCAGGATAAATACCACTGCTATCAAATCAGGGGATCTGCTCCAGTACATCTCCAGGATAAATACCACTGCTATCAAATCAGGGGATCTGCTCCAGTACATCTCCAGGATAAATACCACTGCTATCAAATCAGGATCTGCTCCAGTACATCTCCAGGATAAATACCACTGCTATCAAATCAGGGGATCTGCTCCAGTACATCTCCAGGATAAATACCACTGCTATCAAATCCAGGGATCTGCTCCAGTACATCTCCAGGATAAATACCACTGCTATCAAATCAAGGGATCTGCTCCTGTACATCTCCAGGATAAATACCACTGCTATCAAATCAGGGGATCTGCTCCAGTACATCTCCAGGATAAATAGCACTGCTATCAAATCAGGGATCGGCTCCTGTACATCTCCAGGACAAATACCACTGCTATCAAATCAGGGCATCTGCTCCAGTACATCTCCAGGATAAATACCACTGCTATCAAATCAGGGGATCTGCTCCAGTACATCTCCAGGATAAATACCACTGCTATCAAATCAGGGATCTGCTCCAGTACATCTCCAGGATAAATACCACTGCTATCAAATCAGAGGATCTGCTCCAGTACATCTCCAGGATAAATACCACTGCTATCAAATCAGGGGATCTGCTCCAGTACATCTCCAGGATAAATACCACTGCTATCAAATCAGGGGATCTGCTCCTGTACATCTCCAGGATAAATACCACTGCTATCAATTCAGAGGATCTGCTCCTGTACATCTCCAGGATAAATACCACTGCTATCAAAATAAGGGATCTGCTCCAGTACATCTCCAGGATAAATAGCACTGCTATCAAATCAGGGGATCTGCTACAGTACATCTCCAGGATAAATACCACTGCTATCAAATCAGGGGATCTGCTCCAGTACATCTCCAGGATAAATACCACTGCTATCAAATCAGAGTTCTGCTCCAGTACATCTCCAGGATAAATACCACTGCTATCAAATCAGGGGATCTGCTCCAGTACATCTCCAGGATAAATACCACTGCTATCAAATCAGGGGATCTGCTCCTGTACATCTCCAGGATAAATACCACTGCTATCAAATCAGGGGATCTGCTCCAGTACATCTCCAGGATAAATACCACTGCTATCAAATCAGGGATCTGCTCCAGTACATCTCCAGGATAAATACCACTGCTATCAAATCAGGAGATCTGCTCCTGTACATCTCCAGGATAAATACCACTGCTATCAAATCAGGGATCTGCTCCAGTACATCTCCAGGATAAATACCACTGCTATCAAATCAGGGGATCTGCTCCTGTACATCTCCAGGATAAATCCCACTGCTATCAAATCAGGGGATCTTCTCCAATACATCTCCAGGATAAATACCACTGCTATCAAATCAAGGGATCTGCTCCTGTACATCTCCAGGATAAATACCACTGCTATCAAATCAGGGATCTGCTCCTGTACATCTCCAGGATAAATACCACTGCTATCAAATCAGGGGATCTGCTCCTCTACATCTCCGGGATAAATACCACTGCTATCAAATCAGAGGATCTGCTCCAGTACATCTCCAGAATAAATACCACTGCTATCAAATCAGGGGATCTGCTCCAGTACATCTCCAGGATAAATACCACTGCTGTCAAATCAGGGGATCTGCTCCTGTACGTCTCCAGGATTAATACCACTGCTATCAAATCAGGGGATCTGCTCCTGTACATCTCCAGGATAAATACTATTGCTATCAAATCAGGGATCTGCTTTTGTACATCTCCAGGATAAATACCACTGCTATCAAATCAGGGGATCTGCTCCAGTACATCTCCAGGATAAAAACCACTGCTATCAAATCAGGGGATCTGCTCCAGTACTTCTCCAGGATAAATACCACTGCTATCAAATAAAGGGGATCTGCTCCAGTACATTTCCAGGATAAATACCACTGCTATCAAATCAGGGGATCTGCTCCAGTACATCTATAGGGTAAATACCACTGCTATCAAATCAGGGGATCTGCTCTTGTACATCTCCAGGATAAATACCACTGCTATCAAATCAGGGGATCTGCTCCTGCACATCTCCAGGATAATTACCACTGCTATGAAATCAGGGTATCTGCTCCAGTACATCTCCAGGATAAATACCACTGCTATCAAATCAGGGGATCTGCTCCAGTACATCTCCAGGATAAATACCACTGCTATCAAATCAGGGGATCTGCTCCTGTACATCTCCAGGATAAATACCATTGCTATCAAATCAGGGGATCTGCTCTTGTACATCTCCAGGATAAATACCACTGCTATCAAATCAGGGGATCTGCTCCAGTACATCTCCAGGATAAATACCACTGCTATCAAATCAAGGGATCTGCTCCAGTACATCTCCAGGATAAATACCACTGCTATCAAATCAGGGATCTGCTCCTGTACATCTCCAGGATAAATACCACTGCTATCAAATCAGGGGATCTGCTCCTGTACATCTCCAGGATAAATACCACTGCTATCAAATCAGGGGATCTGCTCCTGTACATCTCCCAGATAAATACCACTGCTCTCAAATCAGGGGATCTGCTCCAGTACATCTCCAGGTTAAATACCACTGCTCTCAAATCAGGGGATCTGCTCCTGTACATCCATAGGATAAATACCACTGCTATCAAATCAGGGGATCTGCTCCAGTATATCTCCAGGATAAATACTACAGCTATCAAATCAGAGGATCTGCTCCAGTACATCTCCAGGATAAATACCACTGCTATCAAATCAGGGGATCTGCTTCTGTACATCTCCAGGATAAATACCACTGCTATCAAATCAGGGGATCTGCTCCTGTACATCTCCAGGATAAATACCACTGCTATCAAATCAGGGATCTGCTCCAGTACATCTCCAGGATAAATACCACTGCTATCAAATCAGGGATCTGCTCCAGTACATCTCCAGGATAAATACCACTGCTATCAAATCAGGAGATCTGCTCCAGTACATCTCCAGGATAAATACCACTGCTATCAAATCAGGGATCTGCTCCAGTACATCTCCAGGATAAATACCACTGCTATCAAATCAGGGGATCTGCTCCAGTACATCTCCAGGATAAATACCACTGTTATCAAATCCGGGGATCTTCTCCTTTACATCTCCAGGATAAATACCACTTCTATCAAATCCGGGGATCTGCTCCTGTACATCTCCAGGATAAATACCACTGCTATCAAATCTGGGGATCTGTTCCTGTACATCTCCGGGGTAAATACCACTGCTATCAAATCCGGGGATCTGTTCCAGTACATCTCCGGGATAAATACCACTGCTATCAAATCCGGGGATCTGCTCCAGTACATCTCTGGGATAAATACCACTGCTATCAAATCAGGGGATCTGCTCCAGTACATCTCCAAGATAAATACCACTGCTATCAAATCAGGGGATCTGCTCCAGTACATCTCCAGGATAAATACACTTGTATCAAATCAGGGGATCTGCTCCAGTACATCTCCAGGATAAATACCACTGCTATCATATCAGGGGATCTGCTCCTGTACATCTGCAGGATAAATACCACTGCTGTCAAATCAAAGGAACTGCTCCAGTACATCTCCAGGATAAATACCATTGCTATCAAATCAGGGGATCTGCTCCAGTATGTCTCCAAGATAAATACCACTGCTATCAAATCAGGGGATCTTCTCCAGTACATCTCCAGGATAAACACCACTGCTATCAAATCAGTGGATCTGCTCCAGTACATCTCCAGGATAAATACCACTGCTATCAAATCAGGGGATCTGCTCCAGTATGTCTCCAGGATAAATACCACTGCTATCAAATCAGGGGATCTGCTCCAGTACATCTCCAGGATAAATACCACTGCTATCAAATCAGGGGATCTGCTCCAGTACATCTCCAGGATAAATACCACTGCTATCAAATCAGGGGATCTGCTCCAGTACATCTCCAGGATAAATACCACTGCTATCAAATCAGGGGATCTGCTCCAGTACATCTCCAGGATAAGTACCACTGCTATAAAATCCAGGTTTCTGCTCCTGTATATCTCTGGGATAAATACCACTGCTTTCAAATCAGGGGATCTGCTCCAGTACATCTCCGGGATAAATACCACTGCTATCATATCAGGGGATCTGCTCCAGTACATCCCCAGGATAAATACCACTGCTATCAAATCAGGGGATCTGCTCCAGTACATCCTCGGGATAAATACCACTGCTATCAAATCAGGGGATCTGCTCCAGTACATCTCCAGGATAAATACCACTGCTATCAAATCAAGGGATCTGCTCCAGTACATCTCCAGGATAAATACCACTGCTATCAAATCAGGGGATCTGCTCCAGTACATCTCCAGGATAAATACCCCTGCTATCAAATCAGGGGATCTGCTATGATACATCTCCAGGATAAATACCACTGTTATCAAATCAGGGGATCTGCTCCAGTACATCTCCAGGATAAATACCACTGCTATCTTCAGCTTGCCATATTGTCAAACTATTTTTTTTTCATTCAGAATTCGATACCCCATAACCAGTCTTCACCAATACCTGAATAATTTTACCAGCATCTCCCAGCCCTATACATTGTTTTATGATGCTGCCCACCCCCACCTCTATATAAACTTTATGATAGCTATATTGTCTATATTTACATATTGTATTACATATAAATATATCACATTGTCATACTTGTCTCTGAACCTGCTTTACACCCAACCTCTTATCTACAATACTAGCATTATCTGCCCTACTTAAGTCCTTCATTCACTCCATTTCTTTGAATTTCTAAGCACTAATCACATTCTCTATTACCTATCTGACAAACTCACTAATACACCTCTTCAAATGCTCAGTGTTCAGTATCTACTAATGCATAAGCATCTTTTATACTGTAATAGTTTCCTCCACTTTCATATGAATGTAATCGAATTAGCAAATGTATATGGAATTGTTAATGTATATTAAATGGTGGTTCATCTATATTGCCTAATGTCTGTTTAAAAATATTTGTAATATACTTGAGATTTTCTCCCCAGACCACTTCTGAAAATGTTTTTTTTTTGACAAATTCAGTAAACAAAATAAAAATAAAAATAAAATAAAATAATACACTCTTTAACTGAGAACCATTTGAATAATTGCTGGCTGAAATAGCTGAACCACAACAGTGGAGGGTTAAGAAGGAAGCTCTATTTAAAAATCATCTTTTCAGTGGATTCCCCACCTTTCTCATCTCTTCATTCTGGTACTACTGATGATATTACTGACAGTTGTACACTTAACTGTATGCATATACTACCAAATACTACTACATTTAAAGCTGCATTTGACAGCAGAAGCTGCTTTTTTGTGATGCACTGCATTTATGGAATTTCTAAAACACTTTTTTTTCAAAATGTGATTTCTTCCTTCTCAAGGGTATTACAATTGTACTGAAACTCAGAACCAAAAGAACAAAAAAACTGGATGGAACTCCAGACACCACACAGACCAGTATATGACCACCAAAAAAACTATTTATTGAACAATCCAAGCAGTCAAGCGCTTTCATCTTGCCTGAAGACTTCATCAGAACTGCTGTATCACATTAAACCATGACTATAAGTACTAGGACTAGCAGTCATCTGATAAAAAACAACCAATGAACAAAACACTCTTATGTAATCTAATGATGAAAACAATCAAAAAATGAAAAATAAAAAGATTATTTGTAGCAATAGACATATTTTGGATGTGTGTGTGTGTGTGTGTGTGTGTGTGTGTGTGTGTGTGTGTGTGTGTGTGTGTGTGTGTGTGTGTGTGATGTGTGATGGAATTACAAAATAAAATGGTAACTAATTTCTGTACCAATGGAAAACTGATCACCCCTTTAAACATTTTTACTTTAAAATAGGGGTGATAGAACAACATTCATTGAGACTAGGGGGGATAAGAGCATCACACAACAAAACCCAAATAAGTTCCTTTTTCTCCAGATGTTCGTCACTGATGAAACCCCTAGGGTCACTTACGATGTAGCCAATCACCACAAACTTAAAGCGGTGGTGAAGAAAGTTTGAAATGTGCCTATAATGAGCATTGGTTGTCTTGCCTTTCCTGATTTCATTTAGATGTTCATAGATTCTTTCTTTTAACATACTAGTCTTTCCAATATAAAATGCTTTGCAGCATTGACAAAGATCTCCATGTGCCACATCCTCAGATAAACAGTTAAATGCTTTTTCAGTAAAAATTTCTTTAGCTTGATGAAAAATGACTCATGTAAAAATATGTTAACAATAGTTACAATGGTTACATTTAAACATGCCTTTAGGCCTATTGGAATAGTCTCTGCCTTTTTTTATTTCAAGAAGGTTTTTGAAGTTCCTGCCTTTCCTGAAGACCACCTTAGGTTTGTCCCCAAACAATTCCTTACCATTATTAATGCATGTAACTATCAGCCAAAATTTGTTCACCACATCTACAATGTCATAACTATTAGCAGAAAAAGTGACAATTAATGAACTTTCAAATGGTTCATTCAGTTTGGTAACAGAATCAGTCTAAATGATAAAAATATCATCTAGGAGCCAAGGGGCTAGTGAATACAAAGTGCTTCTCCCAATGTGCCATGATAAGAATGGCAAAGGTCAGGGCACAAGAAGCACCCATCACAACTCCACTTGCTTGTCTAAACAATTGACCTTCGAAGTAAAGAAATTTGTTTTCTAGTACCAGTTCCATGAGTGTGATGGCCGTATTGATATCATTGCTACCCAATAAAACAAAATACTTTCCAACCATTTAAGTCCCTCCTTATGGTGGATGACGGAATATAGGTTTTGGACATCAATAGTAACCAGGATACAATCATTGGAATAATTGAGCTTGTCAAGCTTGAATAGAAAGCCCCAGGAATCTGTACAAATGTGTGTAACTGCATTAACCGAAGCTGTCCATGTATTTGGCTCCATAATAGGTCTTACGTCTACCAGTATCCACTATAGGCCTCAAAGGTGTGTTATGCATGTCTTCATGGATTTTGGGTATCCCAAAGATACCTGCTACTACTGGATGCTGGTTGTATATGTAGTCATAGGTATCTTTTTCAATCTGTCCTTGCATGACCATATCATAAAGACAGATGTTAATTATGGAATACGCAATGTTTAACTCATTTTTGGAAATTTGATTATAAGTGTCGGAAAACAGTAGTTCAAACATCTGACTGTTGTAATCCTCAACATCCATTATAACAATACCCCCACCCTTGTCCAGCTTCATTACCCTGATAGATCTACTGTTACACAACTCTTTAAAGAGTGACTCCTCTGCAGAAGAAAGATTGTGCTTTCTATCCAAATTAAAAATGACAAATGTTTTCCGGATCTCTTTCTCACAAAGCTTTTAAAAAAGGGATAACCAGTTGTTCAATGGGTAAATAAATGATCTAGCTTATTTTAAAATCCTACTAACAAATGGTGTTGTGTTATAAGTCTCAGGTTTAAACCAAAGAGCCATGTTTAACTTACAAGTATATAGCCTGAGGTCAATAAGGACTTCCACTAAATTAGATTCTTTAGCAGGCACAAAACTTAAACCTTTGCTTAACACATCAGCATGTTCAGTTGTAATGTTGATGCTAGAAAAGTTGCATACAGTGAAATCCCTATCCATATTTTGAATACAAATGGGCGTACTACGCAAATCAATAGAAGCTTTGTAGCTTCCTGACAAAATAGGATATGAAGGATTGAAATTTCCCTCATAGCCATACCCATTCAAATTATTCTCAGGGTCTCATGCCAGTGTGTCTATAAGGTGGGTATCACTGAATATACAATTCTCATTTGGTGAGATACCGTGTTTAAGATTTGCGTTTAATTGGTTGTCCCCTATACCATTAGGAGTGACTTGAGCTTGTGCAGAAGGGCTAATATGTAACATCCGCTCAATATTATTTTCTCCAGCAATACAAAAATCATGTTCTGAAATATTACTTGTAAACAAAGCATCAACATCATCACATTTACATTCAGAAAAATATTAAAAAGTCCAAGATGCCAGCATCGATTTTAACACTGTTGTTAAGTTCAATGTCATTATTAATGTGTGTAAAACACATACCCCGGGATTCATGAAGCTTGCACCAGGTGCAGGCGTAGCATCTGCGTTCTAACACCAAATATGGCCGCCGAGCTATTCAGGTACGAGCTGTTTCCATGTGCACTACCTGCGTACGGTATGCCCGCACAACTCCTGAGCCTTGTATGCTAATTACCCCATGTGCAGCAGTGTAGCATGCAAATGAAGGTATGTAGCGATTCAGGAAGTGGTGCAGGCATAATGTAAGCATGCAGAAATGTAAACCGTAGAAAACGGTTTACATTTTTGCAAACATAAAATCGGAGCCATGACAGCCGATCAAGCACATGTATTATAATGTTAATATAAGCCAATGGCTAAATATATAGCCATTGGCATAAAAAAATGTACAAAATATAAAATTAACATTTAATATATATAGTCGCACAAACGCGACATGGAAGCGCAGGGCAGTGGTGCGCAAAGGGGATCATAAGGAATATATAAAAATATAGAATAATACCACAATGAAACACATATCACAATTTCCCCATAATAGTCAATGGCAGGCAGGCTACACCATACTCATGGCGCAAGGGTTGCTAAGGGGCAGTGACAGTGTTATGCGCAGTAGCTAGGAATTAGTAGGCAATGCCATGCAAATGAGAGGAGTAATAGTGAATAGCAGATTCCCCGCTGGTGTAAGGATGCACCTCACAGTGTAGCATTATAACACCAAGGTGAGCCCTTGAGATAAATATGACATCAAGAGAGGGGTTTGTCGCCATTGCTGTAAGCATATTGGAGCATTGCTAGACTGGTCTGCCCCTAGCTAGGTAAAGCTGCAGGATAGGAGTGTGTCGAACTGCCCATAGCTATGCTTAGCTGAGAGTATACAAGGTAACCGAGTATGCATGTGAACAGAGATGAAAACACGCGTAAACCCGGTAAACGGGTATGCGTGTCGCACACTGCAGCTGAAACAGGAAGGATATAGGAAAGAAATAAGGAAATGCTGCAGCAGTGAAATTGGAGTACAAATGACTAATTAACACCTAGGAGCCTACAGTGGGTCATTGACAACAGCTAACAAGGCTACAAGCAGCAACCTGCAGAACAGGGAAATGGAGGGGCTGTATTGGCAAAGAAAATAGCAAAGTGTCAAAGCAGAACAAAGACGATATGCAGTATATCAGCTACAAGGCACATTTCACCATGACTGGGTAGGGAAAGTACAAAACAAAAAATATGGCAGGTGGATGCACGCCTGACAATGGGGGGGGGGTCGAGGTCTAAAAGTGAATTAAAGGGCAACAGATTAATCAAGGCAGGCAAGTAGATCTCCACAGTAAAGGCCCCACACCTGCAGTACTCATTGCAAAACCCATAATTAAGACACGCAGCAGCTGGAATAGTTCATACACACCCACTTACATCAGCAGCATCCACAGCACAATACTATAAAGTGTGAAAGCACCTCACACACATTTGTGTATTCCCATACACTCTGCACCAGTGGTGTATACAGACGGGGAACTTTTATTATGTACATGTTAGGGGCTGCCATAGCTTTGATCCACCAGCATGTGTTGGAGACTGAAGGTGGTGTGGAGGATGATGCACATGACCACCGCAGGCACCAGAGGAAGAGGAGAGTGTTCAGACCCAGGGTAACCTACCAGGGGCTACATGATCTGGAGATAGTAGAGTGTTACAGGGTGGACAGGGACACCCTATAGCAACTTGTGGAGTGTGCCGGTCATGCCTCAGAGCCAGAACAAACAGAGGGGAACCCATCTCAGTGGACACAAAGGTATGTGTAAGCCTGAGAATACTAGCTATAGGTACCTTTCAAAGACCAACTGGGGATATCATGGGTATCTCACAGGCATCAGCATCCAGGGTACTACACCAGTTCCTGGATGCCATGTTACCACATGCCAATGCGCACATATACTTCCCCTGAACCCAAGAGGAGTTGCCAGCAATATGCATCTCTTTCACCATGAGGCAGAATACCTGGAGGTACTGGATGCAAAAGACTGCATGCACATACACATCAAGTCACCACCCGGTGAGCAGGGTAGGTGCTACATAAACCGCAAGGGATACCCCTCCATCAACTGCCAGGTTGTGTGCAATGCCCAGGGCATTATCATGGATGTGTGTGCTGGCAGCCCTGGAAGCTATCACGACTCCCACATCTGGCATGCCTCACAGCTTTATCTGTTATTTGCCAGGGGGCACATCCCAAATGGCCACCTGGTGGGGGATGCTGGCTATGCACTGGAACCCTGGATGATGACTCCCATCAGAAATGCACAAACACCCATGCAGGAATGCCATAATGAGGCACATGCACAAAACAGAATCATCATAGAGCATGTGTTTGGGATGCTGAAATCACAGTTCTGTTGCTTGGACATATCTGGTGGAGCCCTGCAGTACTCTCCTGGCACATGTGCCCACATCTTCATAGTGTGTGCCATGCTACACAATATGGTCCTGTGGAAACAGCTGCAGCAGGGACAGAATGATGAAGGCCCTCACAGCCCACCACCATTGCCAAGGACCCCACAGGTACAGAGGTACTCAGACCACGAACACCCTGAACCAGCCCCAGCAGGCAGACGGAGGCGTGACCAGTATGCCCATGCCTTGGCAAAGAGGAAACGTATAACACACACACTAACAGTATAGGCACCTAGGGACTGACACCTTTCTCCGCCTGCACACACAGTAAAAATGGATGGCACACACACAAGACTACCTGTAAATTGTCATGTATAGGCAGTCTACTGTGTGCATCCAACATAGACAGCCCTCAACTATTGCACACATAACAGCCAATCGGCACAAGGTAAGTCAACACCTGAACAGTAAATTAAGCTATCAGCATATGCAGATACTGTATGTATAGATTCATAGGTAGATACTTGGCCAGCTGCCAGAGGCCATTCATAAGGCCAGCCAAAATGTGTCAGCTTTTGCCACACCATTGATTCACTAACCATCCCTCTGTGGAGTAGAGCTAATGGCGGGATCCCTTAGGTGCATCTACTGTTCCCCATTCACCCTTCAAGGTTTCTCTTGCAGAGTGTTAGTGAGGGGCTCTGTATAATGTAGTTAGGGATGTTGTTCCAAAGTATGGTGAGTGTCTGTGACAGGAAGCTGTCCCTCCAGCATCTTCCGGTTATTGTTGTGGAAAGGTCAGCTCACTACAGTGTGTAGCCCACTGTGACATCGATTCCCATAGGTGGAGCATATCCATCAAGCCTGAGTTCAACATGGCTGTGTTGGTCAGTGGAGATCATCTCTAGGTAAATGAGATGCCACTGAGTAAAGTAGGAGTATATTCAGTCCGGCTGCATAGGCCATATGTTGGAGGCCAGTATTCCCCTTGGTGAGGTACATTCGTGGACTCCCCAGCTGTTGGATGTGTCCTCTGAGGTACATCCCACATGGGTTACTATACCCTTTGATGGGACTGATGAGTGATGAGTAAAGAGGCACTATAACCCCAGTATGTCTAGATGGGAATCCTTTAGTAGTCAGATGGCCTACATAGAAGGATGTCCTAACTACTGTGGAGATATGATTTTCACAGGGGAGATCACTATCAACCTTAGTCCCCAGATACCCCATTACCTCACCTACATTAAAGTGGCTGCTGCTCATGTGTTAATATGTGGGTGCCAATTCCACAATGGAATGACCATGCAGTTAGTGGCACTTGGCTGAAGGCCATGTCATTGGCACCCTGTGACATTCTCTGTGAGGCCCCTTGAGGGATTTCCGTGTCAGCTGGACTATCAATCATGGCTCCCAGTTTGCAGTCATTGCCAAACATGGTCTGCCGTAGTCCACCTGTGTTTGCCTGTACATCTGAGACATATATGCCAAACAGTAGGGCTCCCAGGACTGAGTCCTGTGGGACACCAGTTGTGACTGTCCAAGAGTTGGACCTGGAGACCACTAGTCATACCATGTGGGTTCTGTGTGTAAGCCCGTTGGCAACCCAATCTGTGATGTATGGGTGAATGTACAGGCTGGTGTGTTTATCAATAATACCTTAGTGGAGCATGGTGTCAAAAGCCTTGGTGAGGTCCAGGTAGTATGTGTGAACCACCTCCCCTGTCATTTAACGTCTTGGTGACTGTATGTAAGATGTGAAACAGGTTCAGTAGGCATGAACTGCACTCAACCAAGCTGACCTGGGTTGGGTCACGTGTTCGAAGGTTACCAATGTCGTTGTCAATGAGTGCCATGAGTATGCGAACCATACCACTGCAGACCAGGCTAGTCAGGCTTATGGGGTGGTAGTTACCATGGTCAGTTGTGATTTCACCGTGATGGAGTGGAATAACCATTGTCAAGCACCATTGTATGGGCATGTAGCCTGTGGAGAGACTGAGGTAGGAATGCTTAATTAGGTGGCGGGCAGGTTGTCTTGTACAGTTTGCAAGATGCAGTCTGGGTCAACATCTTCCTCCATTGATGCTGTGTTTTCCTGTTAGAGAGGGTCATTTCCACCTGTGTGTCTCTGATGGTTGAGATACTGTACCTTTTGAGTAGTGTTGTGGGCTCTTTAGAGGGTGAAGTATACACCGAATGTATCTGCAAGGATGCTGGTGATATCAGTAGGGTCAGCATATTTTGTGCTATATTTCACCGACACAGTGCAAATCTGTGTGTCACCATGTAGATCCTTAACATAGCCAAAGAAGGCTTTGTGGTTATCTTTTGAATCCTTGCGTATTTTCCTGTTGATGTTAGCCTTGGATGATGTCATGACGGACCTATGTATCATACTAATAGTAGTCACGGATGTCTGCTCTTCGTGGGATTTGCTGTGTGTCTGGAACACTGTCCTACGTCTGTAGTATAGCCTGCTTATTGCAGAGGTCCACCAGACTTGTGTCCTTGTCTAGGAGGAGTGAGTCTTGGTTTACAAGTGGCACTGAAACACGGTAAACGGAGAAGCGCTTCACAAGTTTGACCTTTGCTTAACGTTGCGCAGACCACTGGCAAACCTGCTCACAACCACGTAAATGTGCGTTATTCACACTTTCCCTACCAGTGCCTACTCTGAGAGGTAAAATAATAACACCTTTGAGGAGTAGAACCTGCAATCATCTACTCCATCCTCAGAGTAACCTAACACTAAACTACCTGGGATGTACCTATCCCAGTTGCATATGCAGACAGGTTAAAACACAAAAGGGAGGAATGTGTTGAAATAGGACAACCCGCCATGTACTCAATTAAAGGTGTATGCTCATATATATATATATATATATATATATATATATATATATATATAGAGAGAGAGAGAGAGAGATAGAGAGAGATACATAGAGACATGTCGATATATACAGGTATACATATATATGTAGATATATAGATAGGTTAAAAACATCTACACATCTATGGAGGTACAGATAAACATATGCAATAATGTATATATCTACATATATATATATATATATATATATATATATATATATATATATATATATATATATACACACATACATACATGTCTGTAGACAGCATCCGAAGTGGTCATATCTGAGAATCACATGAACCATAGCAATCACACATTCTGCCCCCCCCCAAACAATATGAACATAACATATGAAGAGTATATGCCAATACACTATTACAAATATGTTCTATGGACACAGTCACCAATACAACTGCAATGACTGCAAATATCCATGACAGAATTACACAGACAGCTTTAATTTTGCAAATATTTATAACGTTCCGATGTATTGCCTAAAGGATTCAAGGACTAACAGTACCTGCATGCTATACAGGAAGCATTTAATAGTGCCTTAATGAATCAGCCTGCAATTACCATAGTATTAGTCCACTAAGGGATAGGTGTTCACATAGGGAAAGAACACCCACACACATATAGACGTTGTATAAAAGGGGTTCCTACACACCTGTATGTGCTATGTACACCCACCAACATCTACCCCACAACCGAAATAATTACATCAATACATACTGTCATACCATAACCAATTATGCAACTACTGTACAACATCTGCTGAATCCTTAACATACCTGGACACGGACACACTAACATGGCCCTATGTGAAATAGTTGCCGTTATACAATTGAACAGCTGCTGATGTAACAGGGTTTGTATGAACTAATCCCGTTTCAGAGGGTTGAAAGGTTCGTACACCAGGAAGTTTTACCGAGTACTGATTATTAGCACAGTATGATACACAGTAACACCAAACTAAATATGTCTGGTAAGCACACTGTAAACCCCCTAACATTATATTTATTTATTTATTTATTATTTATTTAAATTTGTTGACCGGGTGTGTCCGACTGGACATGGGTCCATTTTCAGCGGGGGCCCGGGGAGAAAAGCTCCACAGTAAAATAAACAGACAGTAGTTACATTGGATTACATAGCGATTAACAATTTAACATAGAAATTACTTACAACATATTTACAGATGAAGAACATAGTACATCAGTAGACAACTAGAATCTTTATCTGTGAAGTACATAACAGGCATTAACAAATGTAACAATGAGAAGTTCCTGCTGTATAATAAGTACTAGGCTTATGAGCATCTGAGCTTGCTATCATCAAGGTAGTTAGTGGAGGTGAAAGAAAGGTAGTAGTTGGATGGGGTGGATGATATTAGAGTGGGAGTTGCAAGGGCATAGCCAGCATGTTTTTAGGTGCGCTTTTAATAAAGTTTTGAAGTTGGTGCATGATGGTACGGAGGTAATTGTGGGTGGGAGTGAGTTCCATAATTTGGCTATGGTGCAAGAGAATAGTGCTTCACCAGCAGAGTTATTGGCTTTAGTGATCTGCAAGTGATTTTTGTTGCTGGATCTTAGTGGTCTGTTGGTGCGATAGGGTTGGAGTAGATTCTGGAGGGATGGGACATTTAGTGGATGGTTTACTAGTTTGTGGGCGAGTGAGAGTTGATACCACTAAAGGAGGTGAGGGAGTTCAAGCCAGCCCAGTTCAGCAAGTGAGAGACAGTGGTGACTACGGTAGGATGCCCCTGTGGCGAATTTGGCGATTTTGTTGTAGAAGGTCTCTAGCTTGTTTAGATCACATTGCCTTAGGTTGGTATATACTGGAGAGGCATAAAGTAGGGTGGAGATAAGGTGGGAATTTGCTATTGAAATCTTTGCTGCTTTGGTGAGAAATTGTTTATTTCTGTATAATGCTCCTAGTTTTTTGTGGACTTTTTTTATGGTCATGGATATGTGAATGTCAAATTTTAGTTTATTGTCTATTTCCTCTCCTAGCAATTTGGTGTGTTCAGTTGGGTATATAGTGGTGTTGTCTTTTGCTGTGATGTTAAAGTGAGAGTTGTTTTGAGTATGTTTGGTGGGTTGGAAGATGAGTAGTTTAGTTTTGTTTGGGTTGAGTATTAACTGGGCATCGGATAACCATGTTTCAACAGAGGAAAAGGCTTCCTGTGTGACTTTTTGCAGCTTGGGTAGGGACTGGGCTGAGCAGATGATGGTTGAGTCATCTGCGTATTGGATGAGTGTGCCATGTTTGGTGGCAGAGGCTAGATTATTGGTGTAAACAGAGAAAAGTAGGGGTCCAAGGATGGATCCTTGGGGAACCCCTATGGAGACAGGTAGTTGGGGAGATATGTAATTCTGCCATACAACGGATTGTTGGCGGTCAGACAGGTAACTCTGAAACCAGTTGGTGACTGATTGTGAGAAGGATAGGTTATTGAGGACAGAGATAAGTTGTTTGTGTGGGACCATGTCAAATGCTTTAGATAGGTCTAGGAAAGTAGCAGAGGAGAGATAGCCATTGTTTTTATGCTGAAGGATAGTGTTAGTAAAGAAGAGTAAGGCAGTGGTTCTGCTAAATGCATAGCTATGCAGCCTTGAGCTGGTCAAACAACCTGGCCAGACTGAATCATATGCAGAAGTATTAGGTACAGACAAACCCTGCACAAGTAGCAATGTTCAGAAATATAACAGCAGTACTCACATTTAGACCAACTCCTCTAGGCATTACACACAATATATTACTGTTCGTCTCCATACAGCTGTTGCAATAGATTCCAAACAAAACATCCACGCTGTCTTCCTCACAAGTAAGGCAAAGGGACAATGCCCAAGTGGAGTACTCAGTTATACTCCACTGTAGCCATGGTATTGGCTAAGGCAGTAGCAGCGCAGCTTATGTGCATATAATTAGCTACTTAGGAACACCAATTGGCCATCGGGCTAGCACATGTTACTGATCTGTAACTATAAAAGGTTGCCTTGTCACACATTCAAACCATCTGTATCTACCTGTAGGACAGTACAAAACACTGAAAGATGAACCGAAAATGAGTATTACACAAGTTAATAACACCTCCGATTACTAAGACGGTATGTATAACATGTAGTATGTCTGTGCATAGTAGTATCTGTACTATAAGAATTACAGTGTAATCATTGCATATAGTGGAAATAGCTATCTTGTAGTGATGTAGAGTTGAGCAGTAGTAATGCTTGTAGTATTCTATGTGTGTACTGCTGTAGGTCACACAGCAAACTCCACTTACACCACAAGGGATGATATGGGCTTGCAACCCACCAATTTGCTTCCAGCCACTGTCAGTGTCAGGATTGGTCCAACAAGTATGTGTTATAACAGGGGATAGTATATGTCGATATATTGTAACAGTCAACATATGTATGGGTGTATAAGTAAGATGAACATGTTAAAGGTGGGCTTACCATGCAAATATGGTGTGCATTGTGGGATATTGTTCCAATAACTGTGTAATGTATGGTATTCTAGGCAGATCTGTATTCTATTCTACATAGCAGTTCTGTTATGTTATGCAAACAGTAGTTATGTCTATTGGCAATTACAATACTCATTGACAGGATACATAGCATTAGTATTCATCTGACAATTTAGCAGCATGATAGCAAAGATAATTGGAAGAGCCAGGTAACTATCCATGCACATAACACATGTAATATCCACCTCTCTACTATCATTTGAAGCAATAACAGCTGTGCATGTGTACATGTTATGCAAATGTGTAGTGACCCTTGTTACAGGGCTGGGCCAAATGGCTATGTGCACACCTACACAGAGTGGATATTGAGAGTACAGACACACTGGTTGAACTACCAGGTTTGTGTAGCCCAACCTTTCATTGCCAACCTAACAGCCGCCTGCACATACTGTATGTAAGGTAGTGCACAGCACTGGTAATGAAACAGGTTGCATATCATCTTTAACTCCAGTGTAACATCTGCAGTAGAAGTGTAAGATGTAGGAGACAGCTGCCCATGTGTAACAGCCGCATCATAGGTGATGGCTCACACTATATGATTATATCCTGATCATGTCGATAGTGGCATCACAGCCTATTGATACATGACTCTGTTTGGAGAGTGGGTGTTTGTGCCCAACAGAGCTCATGGTCCTGGTGGATATGTGAATATATACCCAGAGAAGGAAACAGACCTGTAGACACTTGCATCATCTGTAATCAACTAACAGGATGTGATGTGCTCCTCATAGGAGGATTGCTGCTAAAGGTAGCTACAATGTTTCCGTAATAGCCAGTGTTGTCACGTCCATAACACAAATATTTACATGTGAGCGTCACTGTCTAAAACATCTTCATAGGCAATACGTAAACTAAATACAGTACTTGGTACTTGTAGTACTGAATGCTCATACAGGCATGTCCACTAGTCAGCTACTGGTGTTTCCTAATGTTAGCTTTGTGTATGTGGCCATCCTGGGGGAATGTAATCTCTATGCTATGTACACTGCCAGACCCACCTAACACCATGCCCCACACATTGTCTGGGATGCAGCTACAGGGGTAAGCTAGAAGGGAGCCCAGTCTACAGCCATGACTGGACTGGACAGTCATGAGGTGTAGGTTAACACATACAGCTCATCAACACAACTAACACATACCCTTACCAGAACACAGTAAGGACACCCACGCACACTACCGGAAATCACACACATTCACAGATGTGTCTAAGTATCTGGCCAAACAAGTGACCCCCCAAGCAGGAAGAGACAGACACCGAAATACACAAACTGTATGACATAGTTTGCATAACTGTGCCACACCTCTGAACACATGACTGGAAACATGCCCAACAGTACTCATTTGTGAATGCAAACTCTAGCACTATGTTACACACTGACCTATACGAGGGCTTACATACTGTCAGCTGCCTGTCTGCAATGATTAGCCACATACTCATACACTCAGACCACCTTTTGAACTATACACATGGCTCTGGCATTTTCCATGTTGTTGTGTAGGACCTGTGATGCAGTAGCCTGGACTGCATGGAAACACATGTAGGAACTGTCAGGTCTTGAAGCCCATGCAGATATGTCCCAAGGCCTGGGTAGCATTCTGCCTTTGGCCAGAATGATACTGCACTACAGGGACCAAAGGATTGTATTCCACAATTGTCTAGTGTAGTGGTGCATGTCACAAGGTATCCAGTATCTGTCATCCTGGGATAACATGGTTGACAGACCATGATGCTTTGCCAGACAGGGCCTGCACCTGTCACCCCTGGGAATCTGGATGCTGCCTAGGGCTCATGCTTCCCCTATAGTGTGTTCATCATGCATGGTTCAAGTGAGGGTCCACTGCTGTTACAGGGACAGCCAAGCAATAAACTGCGGGTCTCGCTACACAATGATACATGTCAGAAACACTATACGGACAAACATATGTCAATCTCTAACATGGAGAACATATCTGTGCAGTGGCTGAGACATGTTTCAATGCTCCGGAGAGCACACCTGCATGACCATGTTATAACACATACCTCACCTCTTGCCCATTATCCTTTATTGGAACACACGGGCCGCAGGTGTGTCCATATTCCTGAAGGATATGTACACCCCCACGCTAATTGCACTTGCATAACATCAGATGCGTTATGCTGAGCAACTACCTTTGTGCCAAAGTGGAATTCAAAAAGCACCTTGAGACAGATCACCCACCAGGCCGCAGACTTCCCAACTATCATAACGTGCTGTAATGGGGAAGATTAAGTCTGAGACAGAACCATAATAATGGCTACTCTCAACTATTCCAGTATGAACTGGGAAGACTCCTCATGTATCAACACCTGCGCTCAATGCATGTTGGATTCCATCGACCCCACTGACCTGGATCACAGTAGTCACACAAAGAGGGCTAACAGTATGCTACACATAGTTAGTCTCCAATGCCAATGTTATGTTTCCTAAGAGCAGAGTGGTGAGTGCCATGGCACCCATGAGACTGACAATGCATGTGCAAATGCTAAATCCTACACAAATGAACCTTAAGCAGTCACATATGTGCAGTGATTGTGCCATTGAAACAGAGCCAGGATTCAACCCAACACAAACAAGAAGGCAAACTGGTGGTGCCATGCTTTAAACTGTACCACAGAAGGTAGTAACTGTTGGAAGAGTGAACACACATGAGTGTAGGTGATCCCTGGTCAGCCTCAGTAAGATGCAGATACACCATATAAAAACCACACAAAGCTACTGTGAAACTAATCAGCCACATATTATGAGGCCAAGCACAGAGCATTCTATAGCTGTGTCATTAATCGTAATGGCATTGACAAGACCTGCCGTGCTGCACAGCACTATGGCATGGGAAGTACTGCACCTACAGAAATAGCACCCATTCATCCAGATAGGGCCTCAGAGAACCTAAACCCACTCGCACCCCTCCCACCCCAACAGGTGCACTTAGTTATATATCAATGTACACTACAGTGCCCCTGTACTAACGACTATGCAGGTACAAGCTGCACTCTCTAAAACCATACATACAGCTTTCATGGGACCTGTCAACATCCCAGGGTGTATTCTACACAAATGTAAGAACATTCAGCTATCCACATACACATCATGTTCAATCATAGCTCCATGTCAGGCTGTGTACACACTGAATGGTGCACAGCAACAGTTATCACACCCCACAAAGGGGGAGACACCATTGATAATGGGACATAGTGCACAACTACCCTGCTGAGTCTGGTCTGTACGGCCATGAACCGTGGTCAACGTAATTGATGTACTCGGTACAGATGTAGATGACTGTAGGGTTGATTCACACTGCATATCATGACCTTGCCAGGTCGTAGGACACCATCACCCATACTGTGTTCCAGCTACACTCAGTAAACTAGGTGTATATTCCTATGTCACAGGAGTGGTCGGCAAATGGACTGCTGGCAGAACCCACATTACAGAAGGTGTCTGATGAATACATGCACATCAAACCAGTGCCAGCCGCAGTAATACAGGGGTCATTCCTGGTACTCCCCCTCTTTGTTATCTATACCACATAGACTAACACAGAAGGCATCAGCCTATTGATGTTTGCAAATGACTATGAATTGGGAGCAATAGTTGACTCATTGTGTGCTGCGTTCAACATACAGAAGGGTCTTAGTGTGTCAGATGTGTGGTGTGTGATGTATGGCCACAATATGACAGCTAAGTATTGCATTGTCATCCCCTATGTTACAAATCCTGTACCCATTAACTACCACCTAGGCAGCAGTCTACATAATGGCTACTGTGTGTATGGGATGCAGCTGGACAGTACTTCCCTTTGATAGTTACATCACCACAAAAGGCAGGTAGTCATATGTGGCACCTCTAATCATGACAGGGTACCATCCAGGAATATAGAGATAACTGCTCAGCCATACTCAACACCCATGTGACCCATAATAGATCATATATTTCCTTTAAGAGTTAATGCCCATGTGTAGATGGCCTACACTTCCCTTCACAATCCCTAGCTGCACTATATAGCATGCAGCCTACCCTGAATAAAGCCATGTCCAACCCAGAGGTGTTGGACATGCTACACTTAACACATCCTGATCCCAAATAAACACATACTTCATGGACATCCACCTTTCTAGTACAAGGATCACAACATGCCTGATAGATCCCTGTCCCATACACTTAACATACTCTTGCCATACTATGCATCCCCATCCAGTGAAGCTGCACATCGCCCCTCTCTGTGACACGGTGTGATGACCGCATGCCAAATATATCAGTAACCAAGTGTATCAGTTCTGTGGCACTGCTTGAACTGGCCACTGAAACTTACCTGTCTGTTGCCTACAGCTAGGTAACCTGTCTGCATAGGCTCATAAATGGCCCAGGGCATATATCCTACTAGATCACTATGACCATACATGCTATAGTTAATATCCAACCCTGCAAATACCAACAGGCTAGCTGTTGACCCATGTGTTACACATGTGCAACACAGGCAATATATGGCAGGATGCTACACAGCTGTACAGTGCCATGTAGATGTATATGGCAAAACACATACATGCTTGCAAGTCTGCAGGGTCACAGGTCATGTCCCTAATGGCTATGTATGACTATATATGTGGCATATGCACAGCATTAAGGTTGATTGCATTAATGTGAACACATCCAGGCATGTGCTGATAGGTAAAGATACCACTACAAGCAACCAGACATGCCCACGTCAAGACAATATCCACATGGTGTATGAGCAATGTCATCACATGACACGCACATATATGGTGATAACATCACCTCACCAGTAGGTGTCAAATGTGTGTGACCTATACATGGTCAGTGGTGTTAGTGTCATGTAGAGTTACAAAGACGTATTTGTAATCTTAATAAATGTGATACACATGTATGTTCAGCTGTACTGCTGTACTTCTCTGTGAGTTACTGTGACCTGTCCCCATCATTTTGTTTTCCAGAGATGCCACATAGCAGACTGCCGCTGTACAGCCAGTTGGAGGATGAGGTCCTTATCCCATACCTCCTCTACAACTACACGACACTCTTCAGCCATATGCCACAGGATGCACAGCAGCAGGATGCCCTGTGGGAGGAACTCTGCAGGAGGGTAAATGATGTTGGCAGTCACAATCGCATCTATCAGCAGGTGCGCCGACACTGCACTGACCTGATAAGACAGGCAAAACAGGGTGCTAATGCAATCGCCAGGGAACAAGGTGCAACAGGTGGGGGCCACTCACCCAGCCCCCACTCACACGTACTGAGGAGCTACTGACCAACCTGGGGACACCTGCAGACCTCCATCCACAAGCTTCAGCTGGTATTGTGGAGGTGGATGCCTCTCAACCACCGAGCCTGGAGTTGCCTGGTAAGTCACTACTGCATATAAAACACAACTATATATCACATAGTTACATGTGTTACTGTAAAATATGCAATGTAACATCATATGCAAGACATGTATGCACACATGCCACATACTATAGTCTGCTACTCTATATATGCACAGATGTGCATACTCCATAGTATAGTGTATTGTACTGGCTTATGTGCTAACATGGACATTGCACCCTGTAGCTATCACACAGGTGTGGATAATGATCTTACTGCTGTGACACCCCTGTTTAGGTACCTCTGGTGTTTTGCAGTGACAGCAGCCTGTGGCAGGTGAGATTGTTATTATTTACCAGGCCTGAAAATGCATGGAACATATTAATAGCATGCTATCTGCCATAACACACGTACACATAATGTATGGTGGTCCTGTTAATGGACACTGGTCAGACCTGCAATGCATCACACTGTTAACCTATGTGAAACAATTGAAGACTATATGAAACACCTACATTAAACCTTCCAAACTGTCATTGCCAGATGTGTGGACAACAGTGAATACAATGGTGGAGGTGTGTTCCACTGTAGGGATAGGTACTACATATCAGCATTACACATGTTGGGAATATGAACAGTACTGTACAGAGAGCATATGTGTGCAAACTAAATGTGTTGGAGCTGGAGTATGCCTGGCCCACAGGATACACCAAGGCGGAGTATACCCTTGCAATGAATGTCACACAATGTCATGTGCTATCAGACATGTCCATGACATGTAGTGGGCTGACTGAAAGACTGCTCAACTATCCTGCAAAACATGTCTCACATCCCATACATATCACCCTTTGTCTGCATAACCCTGTCCTCAGTGGGGCATATGACATCTATGGGTGTATGTCATATGGGATAACACTGACATGTGAAATAAGATGGCCATCACAACCATTGGACTGAACATCTGTACACATGGCCATGGAGGATGGCCAGAAACATGAAGCAACACACACAGTAGACGTGATGTACATGTGTGTACACCCTGTTGTACATTGGCTTGACACAATACAACTATGGCCTTTGTGTAATGGTGATATTGCAGATGTGAAACACTAAACATCATACAGGCCTGTGCACAGCTTGTGTAGACATAACACGTAACCATCACATAACATGTCTTGAACATCTGGAGTGTGTCACGACATGGAAGCATTCACCTATACAGTATCCAAATTCATACATGTGTTGCACAACATACACATACATCCACATCAAGCCACAGATACAGTATCATTCACCTTGCTGGTGTCAGACATCACTGTCATGCCTGCTCCTCATGTGTGTGAGGTACACAGATGACATGTGGGACATAGAGTACATGTAAGTTAGCCATGTGTGGGAATAGTTGCCAGGTATCAGTAATATGGTTGCAGATGTGCAGGGGTGTCAGCCGTATACCCTTCTGTGACCTGTGTCACACATTCCACATTAGGGTTTCTTGTGTATATACCTCTGTAACATGGGTCACATTCCACATTAGATATGAATTGTATGTGAACATAGTCATGGCTATGAACTGTGTCAGTAGCTCCCACTGTATAGCAATTGTGAAGCCACATGATGCCCTGCAATGGCTATGCACATCAGCTCAATGTGCAGTATGTCCCTGCATATTTGTGGGGTGGACAGACAACAATGCATCAGCTGAAGGCCCATGTTAGTATAGCACGTGCCTGCATTGGGACACCATTACCATACTGTAGATTGGAAAGGACGCCATTGTGTTACACATGTATGCATGTCATTCAACACGTCAGCAGAAAACATGTCATACTACATGTGATTGGCAAAGTCATACGCCACACAGCAGTCACCATTGCAAAGTAGGGACAGCCATGTCAAACATGTGTGTACAACCACATGCACAATGTCTAAACTCAACTCAGGGGTAGGCGGAATAATGTTGAACAGACATGCACTGCTTTGGAGGAGATATGCAAGCTAGGGCTCAGGCAAACATAGTATGCAGTCAACATACCCTACAGCTCATGTCCTCCCACATAGGGGTGGTGGCCAACACAGAGCATCAGTGGCAGATGTACAAAGGTCAGTGATGGTCTGTTAATATGTGGTGTATGTTGCACACACCATGGCAGTGCAGTGCAATGGTGCAAAGTGCATAAATTGTGTTGCAGGTATGGGGCATAGGCTACTAACACAAATGGTGCAATACAGGTATGTATGCTAACCACCACTATAATTATGTCAGGTGCATGCCATCTGCTATAACACATGCATGCTGTTGTGTGCAACTCAGGGATGTATGATAAGTACCACTATAATTGCCTATGCTGAAACTATAACTGTCTAAGCTGATTGCCATCTGCCATATCACCTGCATGTAGCGTGTGTCAGTGTGTGTCTGCCTGTGTGTGTGTGTCTGTCTGTGTGTGTCTGTCTGTGTGTGTCTGTCTGTCTGTGTGTGTGTGTCTATGTGTGTGTGTGTGTCTGTCTGTGTGTGTGTCTGTCTGTGTGTCTGTGTGTGTGTGTCTGCCTGTCAGTGTGTGTGTCTGTCTGTGTATGTGCGTCTGTCTGTCCAACTATATGTGTGTGTGTGTGTGTGTGTGTGTGTGTGTGTGTGTGTGTGTGTGTGTGTGTGTGTGTGTGTGTGTGTGTGTGTGTGTGTGTGTGTGTGTGTGTGTGTGTGTGTGTGTGTGTCTGATATAACTTGTAATGTACAGTTATTGTCTTCCCCTCACAGGTGTTGATGTAGGTGCATTGCCCTCCTGCGGTCCACCTGATGTTAGTGCCCCCACAGACTCTAGCAGTGATGAGGATAGTATGATTGAGGCACAAGCAGGGTTGTCAGGGGCTGAATCTGTGCTATTGGTTGCCATTCCAACTGTCTTCCCCTCATCCTCGTACACAGTTCCCATGCCTGTACATACCCTATCACCACTGGCCATAAAGGAAGGACAGTTGGCAGGTGGTAGCATGGAACAGGGAAGTGTGGTGACTATGGAAGGTGTGTCTGCACACTATGATCCCAGTCAACAGACTGGTGATGTCCCACACAGGCATGTGCCCTGCGCTGCTCATAGGAGGAACACTGGCCAACATGCCCCTGTGAGACCAAGCACATCAGCTGGAGTCACCAGATGCATGTTTTGGGCTGTAATAGAGGCACAGGTACATGCTGAATGGCACAACAGAGAAGGTCTGAGGCATCAGAGGGCTGCTGTCCATTCATTAACTGACAACATTCAGGCACTTGCAAATGCTCACCATCATCTTGCAGACATGTTGGATAGACGATTGAGTGACATGGTGGGAGTCCTTGACCATGGCACGTCAATCCTCGAGCATGGAATGTCTGTGCTGTAACATCTGGTGGGAGTGAAGCGTCGGGCACGTGGACATAGGTCAGCCACATCACCTGTTGAAGGTCTATGTGAACATGCTACTGCACATGCCCGCTCCCATAGTGGTGGTTGCAGCAGCAGTGCAGCCGGTGCTGTGCAGTCCACACCAGGACACAGCAGGCCATGAGCACGTGGCCCTGGACGGTCCCAACAGGGACATGAATCCAGTAGACATGTGTCATCAGACGGTACTCAATCTGGACCTCTGCCTGGTAGTGCCTGTGCAACACCTGCCAGGCACAGGTCAAGTGGCCATGGCCACACACCGTGAACTGTGAAACCTGCCTTGTACACTCTGCAGCTATCAGTATTACCCCTGTGTAGGCCAGCCATATGCCAGACCTGTGTGCATGCATACACACACACTGGAAACAAATGTAGGGCATCTCAACACACACACGCATAACATCCACACATGCCCAATGATATCACAGGCCCTAACACACATGCATAATGTCATCCAATGGCACAGCCTAGGCCTCTGGCAAACATTATCACCCTGTGCATACGATGATGCCTGTGCTACATCCCTGTCATCCACATCATCGGTGCAGGGACATGTTCATATGGTCTGATGCACACGGTGAACATATAGGTAGACAATTGTAGATTAATATTGTTGAGTAGTGTTGACACACAGCAGACATACCATGTATTGCAGTTGTAGAGTGCATTTTGTACATTTGACAGTATGTATCATATGTAACAACACTAACAGCATGTTGATCCTGATGTTCTGCCTTCCACTTTCAGGTGTAGTTGCATGTGCTGGGAGATGTTGGTGTTTGCGGGAGTCCCATATGTACATGATGACTACCCACAGGTCAGTATGACAATACCTGCATGCATGTTGTAGCTTCCACATCACAGTTATATTCTCCCATGTTTCAACAATTATGTTTACTGTTCTAATGATCCAAGAGCATGATAGCTGTGTGGTAAGCTACTGTGTTTAGAGATGTCACATCCATAGTGGGTGACATCACAGGTATAGTTACCTGGAGCACGGAGTGGGTAAAAGAGTGGTATGCCAGAAGACAAGGGTAAAGGCCAGTGGAAATAGTGGCTTCTCATTGGGAAGCAGTAATTCCCACTGCCATGACAGCATGCAAACACAGACACACCCTCAGGGATTCACAGACACAGTAACACACACTCTGACACACAGACACACACACACACACACACACACACACACACACACACACACACACACACACACACAGTTGCTGGTGTTCAGATGAGAACCCCTGCCTATGTTCATATCATCATTATAGTACTATGCAATTACAAGATGTGCCACAGAGATTACACATGTACAGGTAGTTGGAATGGCCTAAGATCGAGGACATCGACAGGGATACTACAGTGCAGTGAGTGTATGTGGGGAGGGGGGTCTATCAGTAGGCTATGTAACAACA
Organism: Protopterus annectens; assembly: GCF_019279795.1. Taxonomy (NCBI): domain Eukaryota; kingdom Metazoa; phylum Chordata; order Ceratodontiformes; family Protopteridae; genus Protopterus; species Protopterus annectens. The sequence goes on from NC_056728.1 coordinate 356,368,500, forward strand.
GGTCATACCTCAAGGAGTACATGTTAACAGGTGGCTAGTATGCCCGTCTACGACTGATGATATCAACAGGGATGCTAGATTACTTTGAGTGGATGGGGGGAGGGGGCATTAACATTTCACTATGGTAAAATACAGCCTCACTCCAGGAACCGGACAGCCATACACACACACACACACACACACACACACACACACACACACACACACACACACACACACACACACACACACTGGCATTCACAAAGATATACACCTATGTTACACACATACAGACACTTTACATGTGTGAGGTTTAACGACCTGCCTATGCCTTTCTTTCTACACTTTACTCTGTACTGGTGTCAACAACAATGTTCAGGAGAGTGATAACATGTGGGATGTATTCCCAACCATACGTGACATATATGGACACACACCCACACATGCCAGTACTGTGAATCAAACACCAGCCTATCTCATGATAGGTACCACAGAAGTACAGCACTATCGCATCTGGTACAATGCTTACTGACTCTTTCCTTTGACAACTGTGCTGATACATGCACAATATATGCACAGGGGAGGTATTACTGTTACAGGTGTCATGAGGTTTGCCTTCAGTGTCACCCTTACAGCATTCTACATTGTCTGTCTTCCACTTCAATTAACAAAACCCGACCTTAGCAGGTACACAGGTTATTGTAGGACTGGTTGTACCACACCAGGGAGCTGTCCACAGTAATCATTCATCTGCAAGGAAGCCCCACCACTTAGTAGTCATGTCCAAGCATCTGTCCATACCTCATGTACGGCTTACTGTACTTAGAGCATATCACCATATACAGTTGGCAATGTTGAGGCTGTATTGCAACAGCATGATGTACTAAGACAACAGTCACCTTCAGACATCAGACACTGCACACACATGGAATCTACACAAACAGCAGTACATGTACACATATGCAGTCTACATCAGTACATGCACTAGTAGGTCAAGAGGATACATTCCACACCTTCCCCAATCCATGTGTGAAACATAGCTGAGCATTACACCATAATGGATGTTGTATTCATGTACTGGTAGGACACCACCACTTTCACCGAGTAGCCATGTGTACATATATTACAACAGCACATATCAGCATGACACACACAACATTATTCCATGTCATGCTTCTACGAACTGTTACTTTGACAGTGCCATGGTGAAGCCAGGGCACTGTAATGGTCAACAGTGAGCACATCATATTTGCCACACACACCTCAAGTGTACTGGAAGAGTGCCAGCAATGTGCTCTGTTAGAGCTAGGCAGTACACTCATTCAAGCATGTGCGAGGTCTGTGGCTTGTAAACATCTCACCCCAGCATGTACTGGCTATTGTGGTACTAAGGCTAATGTCCAGACAGCACACAGCATGCATGGCTTGCAATTGTTGACATGGGGTATATGCAGGAGCTGTGGCCACACATGGCTGTACATGTCATGAACATATCACCTGTGACTACTCAGGAACATACAGAGCAGAGCTGTATTTCCCTGAGTCTGTCAATACAGGCCTTGTGTAGGTCCTATGTTCCTGTTATTTGGGTATCCTTGCAGGCATTGCATTAGGTGGACATGTCTAAAGACATACATGCCACATGGGGTGTTGTATGATATGATAGGTGTCATGGGTGACCAATAGAAAGGGGATATTACCTCTGCCAACATCGATATCAAACCTTATGTACTGTTAGCATGCTATCTGCCATGTGCATGTGTGTAATGACTGTAGCCACCTATATGTAGAAAGGTAAATGTAAGCTATGGTAATGTAATTTATGTTGTATGAATGTGGGATGTACATATCCAGGGCAGGTACGGTTACGTCATATCCAGCCATGAGTGTGTTGTTTACTGGTGTACAGCAACAGTCGACCGTGTTAATGCTGACAACATCCGAGGGACTCTGGTATGTGTACAACTGAGCTGGTTACAAACAGTGGTATTATTGCATTGCATCACACATTATGCAGCTTGTCTGTACATGGGTACTTTGCACAGTAGGCCTAGGTACAGTCCACCAACCAAGGGTTATCTGATGGTCTACCATACTATGTCATGCCACATATGGATGTGTGTTGGTAGTCTAAGAACATGGTGGTGGATGTATATGGGGATACAGACTAGAATGCAGCATTTGCCACTGTCACCTGTACCTGACTCATCTGCGATGTGTTATGTCAGAGTAGTGGTCTTTACATGTGAGTAGCCTTTTACAAGTATGTGTACACCACCACCTGGAATGATCCATACCACTATTATGGCCCACATGTCTGAATCTGAGATATATGGTGGTAGTGCAACTGTGCACTACAGAGCCTTCAGCCAGGTGTTCCTCACTGCACAGATGTCTGTATTCCCCATTGTAGGTTCTACATTGAGCAAATGGATTACTAAAGCCACACATCTAGCATGGGTTAGCATAAACATCCAATGCAATTGTCATGTAGGTGTCAGGGTGTTACATCTGTGTGTAGGACATTTGCCTTGAAATGCAGCTATATGGGTAAATGCGACCTAGGTATTAACCACAAACACATGTAACATGGATGCATGTGCTCTGTGTTGAAGGCTCGTCATTCAGTCATGACAGCCCGGAATGACAGACACTGGACAACCTCATAATAACAGCAGGACATTGGCTCATTGTTTTGGTCTAGCAATTGCCACCCATACCATGATATCACTGCACATGGCATTAATGTGCTTGGTAGCAAATGCCCCATGTAAGGTGACGGACAGCGGCAGAACTTGTGTATATGACCAAGGTGAGATATACTTAGGGTAGCAGTCCTGCTAATAATGACAACTACTAACACAGCCAGGAGAGGTCATCTTGACTACTGCACCTCAGTACCATTACACAAGGTTATGCTTACACATGCCACTGTTCCACATATAATGCCACTGTCCACAACCTGCAATCAATGTATGCCTTTCAGGGCAGCAAGGTGTGTGACACATGCTGTAGGTAGCATCCGCCTGTGAGGCACAGGTAACCTATTGTCTGTCACGTTCACACATGCATAAATGTGTATACATAACATATATATGTCAGTACTTCATGTACATGTATGCATGTGTATCACACAGCACAGACACAGATATATCATTTACAGGCCACATACAGGTATCATGTAGTAAACCAGTATGATATGCATATATACTGACAGGTAAGATGTACCTAACTGTAAACCTGCATGTTTACAATAGGAGTCCATTACAATGTGTTCTGTACATGTAAGTGTTGGAGCATGCACACACTGTGGCCTTCAGTGGTTAGAACTGGAGTGCATCCCAAACAGCCCTGTGCTGCTAAGTTTATGAGCATGCCCCCTGGAACCCTGTATAGTGATAGTAGTTGTCCATTCAGCAGATGGCCATACTCCAGTTCAGGTTCCTGTTGTGCTACAAATATACCTCTCAGGCCTACCTGCAGATAATGTGTCTTGTTTCTGCATACAGGTTGAAATGGACACCTACATTAAACACACAGGTCTATAGCAATGTACTTTGTGACTGCCAGTCTTCCTGTTGTTGTCCTCAATTGTATAAGGGCAGTCTGACTGCCTTGGGATGTGTAATCTCTGTGGTGCATCCCGTAACTGCATAGTACTGTAAGAGTGATCCTTAAATAGGCAGGAGTTCTAATCCCACCACTGGCAACTGTGTGCATGTGTTTGTGTGTGTGTCAACAAATGGCTGAGTGTGTTTGTGTGTGTGTGTCTCAGTAAATGCTTGAGTGTGTGTGTCAGCATAGGCTCAGTGTGGTTGTGTGTGTGTATTTGTTTCTGCATCCTGTCATGGCAGCGAATTTTGCTGCATTCCAAAGAGATACCTCCTTTTGCATTGGCCTTTATCCTTGTCAACCACTATACCTCACTCTTCCCCCCTCCCCACTGCAAGTAATCGGTCCTGTGATGTCACCAAGCTCAGACGTGGAATCAGTAAGTGTAATTGTATGTGTTCTGTGGCACATACCCCAACTGCATACCACTGTACTAGCTACCTTTAAATAGGCAAGAAGTGTATGCACAATACTGGCAAGTGTGTGCATATTTGTGTGTGTGACTACCCTGTAGCCAGGCATACACATGTGTAATGTCTTTTAGCACACAATGGTAGCCATCTGTGGTGACCGGTGTCTACAAAAGTATTACATAGTTAGGAATGGTAACGAATACACAGTCAAGCACGACTACAGTTGGGTATGTTATTTTCCTGTGCCACTGTTGAGCAGTGACACAGAAGTGGTCGCTGGAGTGTAGGTCCATACCCATCATTTCCCCACCCGAACTCCACAATCCCCAGGGTAGATTACATTAGCCATTATTCCTCACCCCAAACTCCACATACACAACAACCATCCCTTCTCTGGTGAACTGCTTATGATTTAAATGTTATAGCACAAGAGATGCCACTGTTTTGTGTACACGTCAGTTCCTTTGGAACCCTTCTGTGTCACAAAAGGCATTCAGACGTATATATATATATATATATATATATATATATATATATATATATATATATATATAGCTGTGTCTGTGTATATGCATATATATATGTGTGTGTACACATCTCGTAGGTGCATATATATATATATATATATATATATATATATATATATATATATATATATGTAGTTATGACAGTTGTACAGATGTAGACTTGTCTTTGTTGTTTCAGAGTACAGTACATTCAAGGGTACTAAGGGACTGTCCCATTTGCTTTCAGTACTGTGGAATACCTATAGTAGGATGTGCATTATAGACTCCATGCAACATCTGTACAACCCAGATAGCTTAGTGGTACATCCAGTGACCTCAGTGTGCATGGTCCAGGGTTTGAAACCTGCAAGCCTTGTTGATACTGTTAATTAGGAATGCCTAAGACACTTTTAAGCAGGTGTAAATGTGTTTTTATGACAGTAAGCAGCTGGTACACACAGGTAACAGATATGTACAACCCACAGTACACTTGGAATGCCGTTTGGCAATCCTGCTGATGTCACCCACCTATGAATACACCTCTGGGACTACTGTAACCCAGTATTCTCTGTAGCATGTGCTATAACTGCGTATTGCTGTATTGTGATAAACTAGTTAGGTAAGGGTTCTATTCCAAGAAAAAAAAACTATGTGTGTGTGTCTCTGTCAACTTAAAACAAGAACAATGCTTTTTAGAGTATGCACACTCTTTACATTCACATGACCACCTTTGGCAATCCTGCTGATGTCACCCACCTAGGAATATACCTCTAGGACCGCTGTAACCCAGTATTCTCCACAGCATGTGCTTTAACTGCATATTGCTGTAGTGTGATAAACTAGTTAGGTAGGGGTTCTGTTCCAAGAGAGACCAACTGTGTGTCTGTCTCTGTCTGCCTGAAACAGGAACTATGCTTTTTAGAGTATGCACACACTTTACAATTCACATGATCACCTATGGAAATCCTGCTGATGTCACCCACCTAGACATACACCTCTGGGACTGCTGTAACCCAGTAATCTCTGTAGCGCGTGCTGTAACTGCATAATGCTGTAGTGTGATACAATCGTTAGGCAGGGGTTTTATTCCAGGATACGGCAGGGGTGTGTGTGTGTGTTTGCCTGTCAGAGCCTGTGTGGAGGTGGCTGTGAGTGTCTAACCACTAGACATGTTGGGGAGTGAATTTTGTAGTTTTCCTATATGGTGTCCATCTTATATGTTACAATGTCCACCTCATGTGGAGTACAGATGTCAGTCAGCCAAGGGATTGTGTTGGCAAGCCATACCCCTACATCTGGCAAAAGGCCTGGTGAACAAAGTATGCAACCCTACTATTACCCAGAATACATCCTGAATCCATGTGTCATACACAAACACACTTGCCTAGAATATCCTGCTATGTTCATAGGTTCATAGGTAGGTACTAGGCTATTGGCCCTGGGGCCTATACAAGCCCAGCCAAAAAGGTACCCTGGCTTTTGCCACTCAAGAAAATTATTTTCCTGTGCCACTGTCGAGCAGAGCCACAGAGGTGATCCCCGGATTGCTAGTACCCTGCACATTGATGACAGATAGTAGGCATGGTGTGATTGCAGTGGGCTGCAGAGGGCATGGCACCCTGTACAGCAGTACAATAGGCACATAATTGCGGACAATGTGCCTTCACTATGTTCACCACTGGATGCCTGCAACATATATGGTGCCATCAAATGTGATCCACAGAGGCCATACTATGCCTTACACATATGCCCTGTATGGACCGATGCCACTGACCCCAGGGAATACCTGTATCATGTTATCAGTGCAGGTGCAGGGTCAACCTGCTGACTATAAGCAGGTTCTGCCACACCAGGCCAGTATTGGCATATCAGAGGATAACAGTCTGTGTACACAACATGTGCCAGCCAAACCAGGTATGCCTGTACATGTCACTGTACATTATTGTGGGACATGCACATCCCAGGCAATGTCCATGTCAAGGACTATCAAACACAGACATGGCATGCATTGCAAAGCTGTGGCCATACACAATGGTAACCAGGATGTCAGGACAGTTCATACAATACCCATCTGTGTGGGACACTGCAGACACTACACCCCTGTACCACATTGCACACCATTCTCAGGTGGCATGATGCCAAGGATTACCCCTCACCCAGCCTTGTACAGCCATCTGCACAGCCAACTACTACACACCCATGAAGCAATGCACAATGCATGTCAGTACTGGCACCTTGTGTCTGTGTGTGGGGTATGATGCTCCCAACCACAGTGACTCCCAGTATAACTCCCATTGGCATACCAACAGATGTCAAACATGTTCATATGCCCTAGCCCATAGAACCTCTTGATATCCTCTGTGGTGCATGTAGTACCTGTGCATTACTGCAGTGTGGCAAACTAAGTGGTTTGGGAGTATATTTGTGGGCCTGGCAAATGGTGTCTATGTGAGTCCATTAGAGAGTGTGGTTGTGTTGACAATGACATCTGTTCATGTGGACAGCCATGTGTGCTACACCTAATGTATGTCTACTATATCTCTGTTGCAGATGTCACACACCAACACACATATGTGTTCCTACAGCACACCAACATGTCAGCTTTGTGGCACATGAAGTAACTGCATGTACTTGTAACAGTAATAATTAGTCGATCAAGGGTTTGAACCCCTGTACTGGTAGGTGTGTGACAGACGATGCTTAGGTTTTAATCTCCATGCCCTTCTCTGATGTACTTTGCCTCTGTCCGTCCCTCCCACACACTCTCTGGTGGATGTGGAGATGTACACCTGCCCAGCAGCAGCTTGTGTAGTGTAAGTGATGGTCATGTTCGGGTGATGGCCTCTGCACCTATTGCAGTCCTCCTCTAGCTGATTGCATGTGGAACAGCTGTGATGATGTTCCCATAGCCATTTGCATGTAAAACACTGTACAATATCTAGGAACATCATGTTGGTGTTTGCCCATGACTGTCGCTGTGAGTGGTACCTGGATCTGGTGTTTGGTAAACTGCATCACAGATGATATCAGGATGTTCCTCAAACAACATACACAGCAGGGAATAGCCTAAAGACAGGAGGGTGATGTGCCAGACATGACTACAGCATGTAAGTGTAGCTATGCTTCATTGAGACAACTGCCTGTTTAACAAGGTGTGTGTGGTAATGGCTATTCTGCATGTTTTAAAACTGACAAGACAATTCTCTGTTTGTGAGGGACCCCATCTGTAGGGCCTTCTGTGGACTGGTCAGTGTGTGGAACTATTTGTTTCCTGTGTTACTCACTGAACACACATCTGTGAACAGCAGGAGCATAGTGTGAGGATTGCAGCTAGTACATGGTGATAGTGATGAGTTACTGCCATTGTATCCCTGATTGGACATATGTCACATGAAACAGTGGTATGACAGACAATGTCTGGGTTTCTCAGTGACATGCCAATAATGGGCCACTGTTCATAGCTGCAGTCACAAGTCTTCTACATGTTGTACAGATGTCATGCAGTATATATGCATGTATTGTGCTCTCTCTGCAAATGTATACCATCTGTTGTGTTGGGTTGATGGTCATATCTATGCATGCTGTTGTAAGTAATCCTGAATGCTGTTGACTATTACTAAGCCATGTCTGTGTTTAAACTGCAACACCATAGGCTGTATGGGTTTGGAGGTCCAGGCAGAACCTCCTGTCCCACTTCAGCTGGCCATGGCACCAGGCACCAGCACATCTGGGGCCCAGCTTTGGACCTCCACCTCTGCTGGCTCTGCACTGCCGTCTGGTGGAACTGCCACTGAGGATGGGGTTTGTCCCCCCTGGGAGAAGGTCCAGACAGGGAAATGTCTGCTGTCGTACAGTCCCGGACGTGGTGCATAGGGGGCTCAGTAAGGGGTTCTGAGGCCAGATATGCCAGCTCAAGGACAGAGTGTCACATTTACAGGGTGAGGCTGCCCCTCCTAGACAGCCCCCAGCACTGCCACCTTTTCAGCTGTTTTGGTGCAGTGGTGGCTGGGGATCTCCATTCCACTGTTTCCATCTGGGGGCTCATGGGCTTGTGAATGCCAAACACCCCTCCTCGTCTGAGGTGTATCCCCCCACATGTGTTATATACCGACCCTGTATGCTGTCTTGTCTGTCATCCTACCCTACCTATCCTCCATGAGCATACCTACTCTCCTTCCCCCACATCCCACTCCCACCCTACAGAAACAAAAGGCCAATCGGTTCCTAGAACAGCATTTGCCCCATACATAGCTGTCCATTTCACACACGTGTCCACTGGACACATGTAACCCTTTTAATATGCATCACAACATACTCCAGTTGGCCTCACCCCTGTCTCTCAGGCACACGATCCTAGTATGCACATGTCTCCTAAATGTTCCAGGTACACGTGATGCAGATGACCCTATTGTATACACAACACTACCAGTCCCTCTATGGTTACCCCATTTACCTTTATCATGATGATGGTGATGATGTCGCACACAGCACCTTGCAAGAGTAGTGTTCTCACATAATGTAAATAACATGCAAAGAGTGATGTATATGGCCAATGTACAAATGCTTGCGTGTATGACTGACACATATCTGTCTGAGGGAGTCTTGATATTACATAGGACGGCGGGCATTGCTGGTGTTTCCCTTTTCATTCCTTTGTAATGCTTTGTTGTCACATGGGATGTTCCTGATATATCTCTATATATGTATGTATCTATATGTTGGACATAAACACTCACACATACATCTACATGATGGAATACATTTCCAATACTGTTGAATTACTGCACTGGATGATATGTTTGTGATAAGGTCCGATGTCTGTATATCTGCCATGGTTTAGTAGTAAATCACAATATCTGTGTGTGCGGGGTCCTGGTTTCGAGCCTTGCAGAGGCTGTTTATTTTGTTGCTGGGCAGAACAAGGTCATTGGATATGGTGTGATTAAGGCACATTAAAGCAGTTATGAGTGGGTGTGTGTGGGTCTGCACGGTGCTAAGCAATGCTAACCTCTAGTTACAGTTTCTTACACTCAGTTAGCCTCTACATTGCTTTACCAGTGTAATACTCACATACTGGCAGCCAAACAGGCTTACACCCGCTTGCTCCCGCACTTGCAAATGCACTGCATTTGGTGTTTGCATCTGACACTCACACCCCTGCATGGGAGTGAGGACTATGATATTACCTTGTGATGACTATTACATCAGATTACATGCCTATAGTATCGGGAATGGCTGCCCATTAGGCGACAGCATGCCGTTTGACTGTACGGAATCCGCGGCCTGTCCAGAGTTTGATTCATATTATTGGTGTGTTCCTCTTACAATCTGCACCAGTCTGGCTAATACATGGGAACTGGCACTCTTCAATACAAGCAAGTAATTGGGATTTGGAACAAACATCCTTCAGCTGAGTCATGCTACTGCATACCTAATATTCTATCATCTTTCTAAGGTTGTCAGTGGAATATGTGCTTTCTGTCCCTATCAGACCTCTCATACAATTGGGGAAATATACAAACTGAATCAGGGACATGGCATAACAACATCAGGGACACATTTAAATTATTGGTGCTATTAACTTGACACATTGACAGACTCAGAGCATATGAATTCATACACATTTTCTGAGGTAAATGATGTTTATAACTCTTAATTGTTGTTGTTATTCATTATGTGTAATTCACCACCTTTCCTCCAAATGTCACTAGTTTTAGGAGGGATTAAGTGGGGCAGAGTTAGAAAACGAGTCGAAATCTGGGACGTCCCTTGAAATCAGGGACAGTTCAGAGGTATGGTCCCTATTTGTTCCCCCAATGGTTTATGTCCTGTCCAGTGGATGTGCTTTTAGGGGTTGAGAGGTATGGGCATCAGCTATGCCCATTTCGGAATATTACTTACATCCCTGGGGTAGTCCTAATATGACTGCTCCAGCCAAAACCTGGACGCCTAGGCCCATAATTGCATACCCATAGTTCCCTCAACTGCCACTCCTCTACAGCACTCATCCTTACTGTGGGTGCAGGTGGGGTATAAACACACCACTACACACTGCCTACTCTCCCCGTGTCGGGACACATGTCGTACATTGTGTCTACCCATGGGTTATCAGGCTTGCACAACCTACTGGTCCGTGTACATCTACAGGCTGGTTTAATAAGTCATTACCGGGACTGCCTCCGTCCATTAATTTTTGGAGTCCCACAAGGGACATTGATGTCTATGTTTCAAGATTAGACCTGGCAGGTCTCTCCCACTGGTAGTATCCTGCCAGTGGTCTGGGAAGCAGTGGTGTGTTTACCTTTCTTGTGCGTCTGTATGTCTCACCGGCCTAGCTGGGGGGGTGGGGGGTTGATGCTACGTGTTACACATTTGTTTATTGGACCCCTCACCCCCATATGCATGGCCTGTAAACATATGTTACTCGTAACTGCTGTATCATATCCTAGCTATATACATGTGTATATTTACAGTCACACATATATATATATATATATATATATATATATATATTTACATTACTATATACAGATATATCTGTATATGTACGCATACATGTATATTTATATTTTGCTGTCTCTCTCTCTCTCTCTATATATATATATATATATATATATATATATATATATGGTTTGCTATCATTATGTCGACGTGCATTTGCACAGCTATGAAGTATTCAAACATCAGATGTTCGAATACTTCATATTACGGCAGGTGACATGAGCGAAGGTTTGCATTGCGAATGAACTGTGCATTCACAATTCTAACTTTCAGTCATGGGAGGGGATTGCGGTACAGTGCGATTAGGGAAATGCATCCCTTTCCTCACTGTAGTGCGATCTTGGAGTTGGAATATTAAGGTAGGGGGGGGTGTGGGGGGCACAGCCTCCCATTAGGTGCAGGGGCGCAGCCCCCCTGCACTACTGTGTGTTTGGTTAGGTAGGTAGGTGATTATGGGAAGGGTGGGCGTGCTGTGTATCGCCGTAAATGTCGCAGTTTACATTTTGACAATACACCCTTGTTTTCGAAGTTTACTATTATTCAAAATGTTCATTTTCGATGCATAAATTTGAAAATAAAGACATTATTTATTTTTACTTTCGAATTTATGATAGTAAACCTATATATATATATATATATATATATATATATATATATATCAACATATGGGTCTATGGGTGTCTGCATATGCATATATTTATATGTGGATATGTATCTGTATTCTGTCTCTGTATGTATACATTTCTATTACAGAGAGGGAGAGGCTTATCTCTATGTCACTATGGGTAGATATACACACACATACCTCTACATATATACATCTACATCTGGTTATTCCATTCCTTGCCATTTAGATCACACTTTGCTGCAGTGGGACTCGTAGAGGGTGTGGCTGCTCATTGGGTGACGCCTCTGCCCAATGAACACATTCGTTTACATCCCTAGGGCTGTCCATATAGGCCCACATCAGCCAACACCTGCACGCCTAGACCCATAAGTAGCTACCCATAGTTCCCCCACCCGCACCTCCTCAACAGCACCCATCCTTACTCTGGGTCCTGGTCTGTTCAGGACACACCACTACACACTGTCCATTCTCCACTTCACGGGACCCATTTCATACAACTGTCTCGGCCCAGGGGTCATCAGGGTTTCCCACCCTTGTATTCCGAGTATGTATACACCCCAGCCAGAATGGCCGGTCTATCACCTTCTTTTGGTCTTGGCAATTTTTAGGGTGTCCCGCAAGGGACGCTGCAGTCTGTGTTCCAAGATTAGAATTCACAGGTGCACTGTGTAGCCCCCCCCCCGGTTGTATCCTGCCTGTGGTCTGGGGAGCAGTGGACGCTTTACATTGTTTGTGTGTATGTTTACCGTGTCTGGCTGGGGGGGGGGGGCTCCTCACTTCCATTGGCATAGCCTGTGAACATATGTCATTCTTGTGTGCTGTTTCCTATCATAGCTGTATATCTGTATATCTGTGTATACACACACACACACACACACATATATATATATATATATATGTGTGTGTGTGTGTGTGTGTGTGTGTGTGTGTGTGTGAGTATATTTATATATATCTTTATATATATATATATATATATATATATATATATATATATATATATATATATATATATATATATATATATATATATATATATACATATATGTATATATATATTTTTATATATATATATATATATATATATATATATATATATATATGTGTGTGTGTGTGTGTGTGTGTGTGTGTGTGTACCCCACGCAAACGCACTTACATATGCTTACTGGTGTTTATATATGCTTGACCTGTTTACTAGTGCCTTATTCATTATGACACTGACACTACACTCCAGTTAACTTTTAATTGATATTTTGCAAGTTATACAGCAGACAGGTGTCGCAATATGTTCATGTACGGATTACCGATGGTAAATGGTATGTGATACAGTGGGATTCGGTACGGGAATGCCTGTTCATTAGGTGGTTGCTCTAACCAATACACTATTGCTGTGCTGCTTCATTTGCATATATACCCATATAACCATGGCTCCTGGTTCCCCAAACACACACCCCAACGCCTCCCTAAAACTGCTGTCATCCATTCTCCAGTCAGATTTGCGGTGTATCCACAGCACTACACATTGGCCACTCCCTACTCCTATAGACCCATCCCATTGGTTGACTCACTCCATGTATCCTCCGAACTCCCAAATGTAGTCCAGAAACCTTGGTGATGTGAGCAACCAAAAGAATACTATTCGCAATTTTTGGGTTGTACCACATGGGACACGCATGTGTTTATTTCAAGATTAGACTCTATAATTCATTACATCCTTACTCCCATTCACATGACACTACAATAAATTAATATGTATGACTATGTGGAAACACACACGTTACATGAGAGCCTAATTATGTACGTGTTCAGCGTATTTCTTTTACAAATAGACCGGTTTAGTAATTGGCATTGCCGTAGCAGGCAGATCATAGGAATGATTCCATGTGTGGGAAAGTCCTCACATTTGATTATTTTCAGCACAGCACTGACTTCGGACATTGTACACACTTCTGCGTTTTAGCAGTTTCATCCCATCCCTCTTCTGCACAACCTATTATTCTATCTACTGTCGAGGTTTGTAAGGGCACATTCATGTTATTTATGTCTGCAAATGGAATGAATGTGTTACAGAGAATGTACTACTACATATTGATGTCTGCATGTGTGTATGCATATATACCTATAACGAACTCACTGACCTCCACCAGCCCATCCAACCCTGGCACGCCTGGCTCCATAAATTCATACCCATAGTTCCTCCACCAAAATACACGCATACCATCCATTGTCCACTTGTTATCGCAGCCATGACACACCTCCACACATTGCCCTCTTCAGAGCGTTAGGGGCCCTACACGTATGTTGTCGCAACCCATGTATTCTCAGGCTCTCCCACTATTTAGTCCTTGAACATACCTGCCCTTGCTTATGTAATGGTCGGAAGGCCAAATGGTCTATAAATTTTTGGGTAGTCGTACCCGGGACTACCCTTTGTGTGTAAAGTAGACTTAGCATATCAACAATGTTACTCCCACTGGTAATATCCTGCCTGTGGTGTGAGTAGCAGTGCTTTGCTCACCCCTGCCCAGCTGGATATGACATACGCTGACAGCGCTATATAATACTGGGGTTGCTGTTGAATATATATATATATATATATATATATATATATATATATATATATATATATATATATATATATATATATATATTATATATCTGTATATACTTATATACATTTCCTATGCTGGGCACTGCTTAGACCCACGCAAGTGCACTCAGCCTTGCTTACTGGTACTTATATGTGTTTACTGCTGCTTATTTGTGCTTACACCTGCTTACTAGTACCTTATTCATTATGACAATACCACTTTGCTTGAATTATATTTATGTTTTGAAATCTCCAGCTTATGCTGTTTCTTCATTGAATGAAATGGCAGGTTCTCAAAACAGGATTAAAGGTTACTTTAGAGACCTTTTCCTGTCTGGCAAAATTGATGTAGACACCTACAATTTTATTGGCATTACGTTTCCGAAAGTTCCAGTCATGTTTGGGATTCCTAAGATCCACAAGGACTTGCTAAATCCACCTATGCGCGCCCTTGTGGATGGCAGGTCTTCAACGACTCATCCATGTGCCCGGTTGATAGATAATATCATTTCAAAATACCTCAAGTTGTTACCAGGGATTTGTAAGGACTCGTGGTCCTTTTTAAACTGTATCAATGACATCGAGTTTGATAATTCTCTCAACTTCCTCACTATAGATGTCATTGACCTTTACATTTCCATTCCTCACCAAGAAGCTGTTGAATGGGTTGAATTAATGCTAAGGGATCTAAAAGTGTCACATAATGACATTGTTATTGTCACAGAGCTACTAGACATAGTGCTCTCATGTAACTTTTTCATTTTTGACAAGCAGTACTACTTGCAAAAGCAGGGAATCGCTATGGGCTCACCTTGTGGCGGTAGTGTAGCGAATTTATTCGTTGCCTACTGGGAGAAAACTTTTTTGCTGAGTAATCCAGTTTTTAAACAACCGGTGAGGTTTTACACCTGGTTTTTAGATGATATTTTCATCCTTTTTCAAGGTGAAGCCAATTTAACAGATGAACTGGTTGCTTACATGAATAGTACCACCGAGTTCTTAAAATTTACATATCACTTTTCTACCATTGAGATTGACTACTTGGATGTGAAGCTTTTTAAGGACTTGCAAAACAACAAATTTGGGTCATCAATTTTTAGGAAACCCACTTACTGCAACTCCTTCCTCCACTTCTCAAGTAGTCACCCATGGAAACAAAAACGATCAATAGTAAAAGGTCTGCTGGTTAGAGCAGCCCGTATGTGCAGTACTACATGTGCTTTTGACCAAGAATGTTTGTTCTTGAAGGAATCATTTATTAACCGTGGGTACCCTGAAGACCTTGTGGTAGAGCTCATTGCGGAAGTCAGTTTTAAAAGATCTATTGGCTTCTATAAACCACTTCTTGCACAAAAGGACAAAGTATGTATAACTAATGTTAGAGACCCCTTGAATGAATCTGATGAAAACACCGTTTTCCCATTTACTCAATTAATTACTAGAACAGCACAACCTAACTTTTTGACAAGTTTTGTTATGACATTTAACAATGACTCTGATTCCATCTGGTCTATTATTTGGAAAAATTGGCATTTTATTAAATGCAACCCTTTATTGTTGGAAGAATTGGGCATGTACCCATTTGTAGTATACAAAAGGGGGAACAATTTAAAAGAACTGCTCCAAAGGAACATGGATTGTAACCCCTTTACTAGACAAAAAGGTACATTTATTTGTGGGGTTTGCAATTGGTGTAAAATGCTAAAAACAGGTAACTCATTTCTGGTGAGGACTAGGAAATTTTATATAAATTATAAGATGAATTGCAATACGAAGTCTGTTGTTTATGTGGCCCTGTGTCACTGTTGCCCAGCGTTTTACATTGGTAAGACGGACCGCAAGTTCATGAAAGGATTTACCAACATGTCTATGCCATTAAAAACAAAAAATGTGAAAATGCTTTGGCAAAACATATAATTGGTCATCCAGGGCACAGTTTCCAGTTCATGGCTATTGACCATGTACCCCCAAATATGAGAGGTGGACCTTTTTCATTGGTCCTGGAAACTCGTGAACTGGAATGGCAAATCAAACTTGATGCCTTCACAGTCCCTGGATTGAATGAAAATTGCAACATTTCTTCTGTTTTAAAGTTTAAAAGTTACTTAAGGTAAGGGATGGGCACTTTGGCATCCTTATGAGTAAAACATACACCCTTTAAGTAATTTGGCTATGGTTTATTTCTGTGGTGATTTTTTGATGTTTTGCATAATTTTCCTTTGTAAAGCTTACTAGATGCAAAAGTTTTGTAGCCCGTCGGTATATTATATACACTCATAAAAGTAAGAGGTATGTTTTATTGGGTAGTAATAATTTTTCGATGTTCTGCACAACTTACCCTTGCAAAAGCCTGCTAGTTGTAAGAGTTTTTTTGTGTAGCCTACTTGGTATTATGGCTAAATGGTAGATATATGATTCTATATTTTAACACGTAAACCTAATGTCTAGGTTAACAATTTTATTTAAAAATATATGACTGGCCTTGGACAGTAGTTTTGCGTTGGTAGTTCACTTGGCAAACATGGCTTACGACCTATACCGTGAGCTAAATAAGAAGTTTTTTTTCCCATTTGCCCTAACAACAACTATTTATATACCTTTACCATCGAGGATGTTTAAATTATCTTTCTACATGATATGATGGCATAATTCAACCTTTTCTAACAATAACTTGTTTGTTTGGTTGTCCCTATGAGAAATACTTTCTTTTATTATTGTACATTTGTAATTTTATATTTTAAATTATTTACGGATTGACAGGAAGTGACGTGTATGTATGTCACTTACAATGTTTTAAATTTGAAAAGCTAGCGTGCTTTTCATTTGTTTCTGAGGAAGCTACTGAATGCTCAGTGGTGAAAACGCTGTGGTTTTGAGTGAAAATTAAATTGCGTTAAAACTACTTTGTGGTCTCTTGGTCTGCTGGACACCAGGATTTTGTTTTTCGACAGTTTTTTTTGGTTGATTTGAATTATATTTAAGTTAAATATCTCATGCGATACTCTTAGGTTGGTTTTACGGCAAAACGACATTCATTCCTCATGGAAAATGATATGTGCTATTGTTGGGCTCGAACCGTGACTACCTGTTTGATAGGGGGATGCTCTAAACACTACACTATTGGCACTTACGTTGATTCTGCATGTTTTTCTCTATTTGAATGAATATGATGTGTAAGCTACGCTTGTGTGTGTGTGTGTGTGTGTGTGTGTGTGTGTGTGTGTGTGTGTGTGTGTATGTGTGTGAGTGTGTGTGTGTGTGTGTGTGTGTGTGTGTGTGTGTGTGTGTGTGTGTGTGTGTGTGTGTGTGTGTGTGTGTGTGTGTGTGTGTGTGTGTGTATTTGTCTGTATTTGTGTACGTTTGTGTGTATTTCTAGTGAAAGAGTAACAAGCTGGCAATAATTTATTTCACTTTCTAGCACAAATATCATCAGCACTGCCATTATGCTTCTGTGGGGGGGGGGGTTGCAGTGTATTTAAGAGTAACAAACTGGCCATATTTTCTTTCACTTACCATCACAAACATAGACTTTATACATGATAGGTACCTTTGGTGGAATGACAGGAAGACAATGTGTGAAAGCAACTGCTCATTGCTACTGTGAACGAGTGAGTACCACTACCATCTCCGAGTGCTTTGCACTGGCTGAGTTCTTGGCTATGTGGAGTCTGCATGTCCTGCGTGTGTGTGTGTGTGTGTGTGTGTGTGTGTGTGTGTGTGTGTGTGTGTGTGTGTGTGTGTGTGTGTGTGTGTGTGTGTGTGTGTGTGTGTGTGTCTTTTTGTGTGTGTCTGTCTACTCATGTGCTCTGGTTAACTCCAGCACCTCAAAAACATCCAACAAGCAAAATGGAATTCTCCCTTTTCCCTGAAGGTGAACATGTGTGTGTGTGTGTGTGTGTGTGTGTGTGTGTGTGTGTGTGTGTGTGTGTGTTCGTGTGCATGTGTAAAAAAAATCACTAATTTTTATATGTGCACACAACAATGATGAGAATCATGCATTACTCTTACAGATTCATAGATAAATACTAGACAATCAGTCTCTAGACTATTGCAAGCCTAGTCAATAACCAGAAGGCAAAATCAAACCCTGTTTCTTGTATCTGTGAAGTAAAGATTTAACTATTATGCCAACTCCCAACCGCTCTGCTAGGTAGCAGTAAAAAGGCAGTTAACAAATAATTATATTTCCCAAAAAAAGGCATACAAAATATTGCAGAACATTCAGACACTTAGATCTTCAGGGAGTCTGATAGCCCCCCACACCCCAGATTGTACAAATGGATTTTGATTTGGAGTGAGTGGTGGCCTTTGTCCTCAGTCATGCCCATTCTAAAGCCAACTCTGCTCAGGTGTCTGTATACCAAAGGTTGCTGTAGGTAATATGGGGAGTGGGGGCTGGGGATTGTGCAGTCATTACCTCTTTAATTTTCAACACAGTCAAACCTTACAGGTGTGCACAGAAGCTCAATATTTTGCTTGGGTGGGGGACAGTGTGGTCATTATTTAGTTTATTTTTCTCACAGACCTCAACTGTGTACAAAGAAGTCTACTGTAGCTTGTGTAGGTACACTGTACTGTCAAGGAGCAACAAACTGGAATACATTACTGTAATCATTATCAGCTGTCCAGATTTTCACAGAATATCTAGATTTTTGGCTCATATTTTTGGTATGTTCCTCATAAAATTTATGGTTTTCTGGCAATTTGCTGGGATGATCTAAGGAGTGAAGTCACTAAATAATGGCATACATTTGAGTTCCAGACTTCAAATCCTCCAGAAAATGTATGTTAAACAAACCCTGTTACTCTAGCAAGTTTCTAATTTTATGAGCAATATTTAAAATATGTCCTTATTTTGGGGCCTTTGTCCCCCCTCCATTATGTCAGGCTTTGTCCAAATTTTTTGCACTGAGAGGTTGAGAGGTTTGCTTTCCTCACAATCACTCATCAGTCACATATACAGGTGGTTGACTTTCGGGAGTAGGGGTGGGAAGTGAGGAAGTATGCTTTGTATATGTATGACAGCTCTCACATGAAATACATGACAGTCATCATCTTAACCTTTGCTTTCATCCCAGTCTAGGAGCAGGGGATGCACAGGCAGTGATTGTCTTTTTCAGGAGTTAGGGAGGCAGACAGTATTCTCAAACAGAATTTGTGTATCCTCTCAATAATTGTCTTATTTGTTTATTTTGAGCTACTATTTTGTGAACTGAACATTAAGTTTTAGCCACAACTTAGGTCTTCCTTGAAAGAAAAACATAAGACTGAACATATTTTCTTACTCATGACTTTTGTTCAGGCCACCATGCGATTAAAAGTTTGGGAAATGCTCTAAAATACATCCCAGAGCATCTATAACCCTATGGCATCTGGAGGATCTCAGCTTAATTGAGTTATTTCCCATGTATTTATTACTGCTCTGTCTTGTCAGGAAAGGTATGTGGAAAGGATGCAAGGAAAACTGAAGTGGAATAGCAACACTGTTTTTTTTTTCCCTTAATAATAATTTCTCTTAAATCCATCATTTGATGTAAAAGTTATGTAAAAAGAAACAAAAATAATAATAAAGTGCACTTCAGAGCATATAGAAAGTTGTAACCTCTTCAAAAAGCTGAAGAGCAAGGTAAACTGTGATAAACTGAAGAAAAAAGTAATGTGCATGATGTAGGGAGCCCAAGATAGGTGAGGGTGGAGGACAGATTGTAGCATTGGAGGATGTGTGTGTGTGTGTGTGTGTGTGTGTGTGTGTGTGTGTGTGTGTGTGTGTGTGTGTGTGTGTGTGTGTGTGTATGTGTGTGTGTGTATAGGAGGGGGCATGAAACCAGTAGGCAGTGTCTAGGCTGCCATTTCACCTAAGTCCAGCCCTGTACACAGAGCTGTTGTAATGTATCATTGTTGCAACTAAACAGGTCAGTCTGTGAGTACTTCTCCTGAAACTTTGTAGCATGACCTAAAAAGGTTATTTAGGAGAGGTGGCAGTGAAAGGGTGATACTTAAATTAGAAGTCCCCAGGTGTCACCTAACTTGACATTTGCTGGGGGCCCCCAAAATGCTAAAACTGGCCCTACCTTCAGGTCCTCACAGGTGGAGCTGCTAGTTGTTACAGTGGCCCAGCCCAAATTGTATAGATGATATGGCTTTATTTATGTAGCACTGATCCTCTAGAATCAGTTACATTCACTGACTAAGACTTGTGATTCTGAGGTCTGCTTTAAAAGGTCTCATAATTATCACCATTTGGAAGAGATTATTTGAATAAAAATGGATATAATAATTTGAATTTTGACAGCATTTTAATATAGGGTTGCTACTATGCCTAGGCATGTATTTTATGCATGTTTTATGCATGTATTTAATGATTTTGAAATATGTGTCAATTACTTATTTTTTATTAAAACACTTTGTAAATACTTGCATGCATGCATATACACATGCAAAGGAATTTAAATAAAATTTTGAATAATTATAATGTATTTTACTTGTCCATATGAGATGAAAAGTCTAAAGAACTGATAAAGACAATTGCATCATAGAGGACACAGAAATGCAACTGCAGCAAGACAGTGTTTTAAATGTTTAATCAGATCATGTAAATTAGTACGTCCACACATCATTCTGTATTTTCCTTATTTGCATGATTTTTCATGTGTAAAAGGCTTAATGTCTAAAGGAAACAAGGTGATAATTATTACGCAGATTCTTGCTGCAATAACATTTGTTTGTCACTTTTAGGTATTATCAAGTGTAAGGAAAGAGCTTGCTGCATTCTTTATCAGCCAAAATCATTTTAACAGATAAATAAAGCAATCAGATGCATAATCAATGTCTGACTGAGAAATTACTACCGTAGAGATACCACATTTTCCATTGCAGTAGATTTGTTTCAGTTCAAAATTAAAAAAGTGAAAGTTCTGAGAATTTACAGTGTGTTCTTATTATATTAGAAAACAGAAATTACCTTTTCAGAATGTAGTCCATTCACTGAACTTCTAATACTTTCTGTCGTGATAACAGGAAATGGAATTTAACCAGATATGTGGTCATCAAATGTTATGTTATTATCAGAATGTTGATTGACACAGAAGTTTGCAAAATATTCATTGACTATATTAACAATTTGTTTGTGATCATGCATAATAATCTGGGTTGCTTTCAGTAAACTAATCAAATAATGCTGTTTAACATTTCTGTGTATTTACTTATGGAAATATTTGATATCAGATTGATTAATTGTTAATTTCATCTTGTTTTGATACATGCATTTGATAATTTTATATTTAATATGTTTGATTGTTGTTCTTCTTCTTTCGGCTTTTCCCGGTTAGGGGTTGCCACAGCGGAACTCCGGTCCGCTAAAGATTGGCAGTAGATTTTTATGGTGCTGAGGTGCCAGCTCGATGCCCAATCTTCAATGAAGGCACGCCCATTCACACATGTCTTTCAAACACCACTCGACCATGGGGAGGACATGCAGACTCCACACAGAAGGCGCTCCATCTGAGAATCGAACAGAAGAATCACGTGCTGTGAGGCTACTGCACCACAGCGGCTTCCTGTTTGATAATACTGTTTATTCTATGTTTATTATATCTTGTAGGATATTTCTTAAATGTTTTAAATAACATCCACTTCTTATTATACATTTTGTAGATGTAATTTTTCTGCAAGCTAGGAAGCTTATTCATTGCACCAATTCCTTATTGATAGCAGCTAATTCCGTACTCATTTATAGGATTTCCTCCAAAGTTGAAGAGCCAAATATTTTTTTTTCCTTATCTTCCATGACATAAGACCAAAATACACCTGCTAATGAGTTAGACAAACAGTATAACCAGTCTTACTAAAGTTACATTTTTATATCTTAGGATGGGTGAATATTCAAATTCAGTATTATTGTCATCTGACAATCCCAATGAGGAATAAATGAAAGATTTTCACACACCTAGATACATGTGTGGCTACTGCATTTAAAATTTTATTACCTCAAGTATTTTTCCTTACCAGTTGTTCTATACCATACAATGATATTATATTGATAAAATGTTTAGCATAAATATTCATATCACTGAGATTTCACCAGTCAATGTCAAGGTAAGTTAAGTCACCCATTAACAAAATGTTACCACTATCAATTAAGATTTAGATATCTACAATGACTGATGGAGTCAATATTTGAATTCCTATAGTCCTATACCAAAGTATAATGCTAAGTGAGATTCTATCATTGATCAAATAAATGTCTATGACAACATACTGTATCAGGTTATCAACATTTTTTAAATAGTTCTAATGGTATGTTACCACTATCAATTAAGATTTAGATATCTACAATGACTTATGGAGTCAATATTTGAATTCCTATAGTCCTATACCAAAGTATAATGCTAAGTGAGATTCTATCATTGATCAAATAAATGTCTATGACAACATACTGTATCAGGTTATCAACATTTTTTAAATAGTTGTAATGCTACCATGAAATAAAAAATTAAGACCCCATTTTCCTATGTTTGATCACACAGTTATTCAAATTTGGTATAACTTGGAAAGTATGTCTTTTTTATTCCAACATTCAGATATAGCTACCAAATTATACTTGCAGATCTTCAATAAGTATTGAAATTCTTATTTTTCCATACTCTGTTCATTGCAATAGTAACATTTGATAACACTATTAAATCTTCCTGAAAAATTGAGTTTTTTCAGTTATTTTACTTGATAAAAAAATCAGCACCACATGGACTGAGATGTAATTTGTCCTTTGCTTATAATCTATAATCACATTTACATTCCTCTGAATATGTCATTAAGTTAGCATTATAAACTAAAACTACCTGCCTCAACCATGCATTGAAAAGGTGGGCATTACTATAAATGTAGTCACTCTATTTGAAACTTAATAAAATTTTACTGAAAATAATTTCTACAGAATTTGTTTCAGCCATTTCAATAAAAGTTAAAATTAAGTTCTTGTGTATTTTAATGTTGTGGAATATGTCTTTCGTTTCAGTATGAATAAAGAGCTTATTATATCTAGGCCTTACTCATGTTTATTATATCTAAACCTTAAGGTTATATGTTTATCAAACATATTTTTAATAAGCAATAGAGGTACTGTGGTAACATGTTAATAGTTATATTGTTTTTATTCAAATTACAGAATTGTTTAGAAATTGGTTTAATTACATAATCCCACAGGAGTAAGATTTCTGCATCACTGGTTTGATTGTTTAGCTTTTGAGTGTCATCTTCCTTATTATCATGCAATTTTTCTGGATGTACTTTGAGGCAATGACATTTTATAATGTAATAGCATCAATTGTGTTACTGTCATTTTTATTTTCTTTAGTGTTTGTAAATCTACACCTGTTTGTACTATCAGTCATTTGTATCCTAATATTATCCTCAGTGTCATTACTCATCCCTATTGGATCAACTTTAATCCTTTTGTTAGTATTCAATGTGCAATATTTTGGTTCTATTACTGTTATTTCTTAATTGTTTTCTTCCAGTGATGAGAATCTATGATTATTTCTGGATATACTACATGTGCAGATGATGACGCATCCATATCAGTTTTATCACAATTCAAATCAGTTTCATCAGGTTCAATCTCAAACCCATGATGTTGTCTTTCTAGATTTACTGTATTAGGAAGTATTAGGAAGTATTACAGTTTTGCTAAGTGTGTGCATTGTTTCCTTAATAAAAACCAGCAGAACTACTTTCATATGTTCCTGCATTCTCATTTTATATGCAGAAGTAATTTCTCTGTGCTTAACATTAAGAGCTAGTGAATCATCATGACATAGCTGTAGTGAGTCCCCAGTAATACTTGAAGGAATTGACAAGAAGTAATTGGCAGCTAAGTAAGCAAGTAATTGACAAGAAATTTCACATTTATAATGGAAACCAGATGTCATCCCTGGACTACATCCCCTCTGGGGTTATGGGTCTCATCAACACTCTCGCTTACATTCACCACTAGAGATTTATTTTCATTGATTCCTCATCATATAGGTATTGAATGGTTTTATGAACCTGTGCTTTAACTTGGACCTGGATCATATTAAGATCAAAACATTAAGAGCCTTAATGGAAATGGTTTTGGAAAATAATGTTATTACATTTGAAGTTCCACTATTCAGACAATGTCAGGGTGTAGCAATGGGAGTGGCTTGCACTCCCATACTTGATAATGTTATTATGGCCCATTGAGAGGAAAATTTTGTTTTCTCTTCAATTTATAAGAATTGTTGTTCCCTCAGTGAGGAAATTAGACACTGCCATCTGTGCTAGCATGTCTGGCTGGAGTTTTGTACATACTTTCAGATTAAACTATGTATTATATGCCAGAATGAATAGCTAAGATATTGTAAATAAGTTCTTACATGTTGATTAATACTTTGTTTGTGCAGAATGTTTAAAAAATGAACAGTGTTCTGTTATGTGTCTAAATGCTCATGTTTGTGCAGGATATTCTAAATGCATGCTGTCTCAGAGTCAGCTGATCTATAGATGATGTCATCAGAATGTTTCCAGCTGCTCTGTGTTTACTTTCAAAGATTGAAAGACAGGATGGAACTTTAATAAAAACTGTTTATTGATTTTCAAACAATAAAATGAAAATAAGAACTGAAACTGTTGAGACAGTTAACCTAGTTTATAAAAGAGCCTGCTGAAGAAAGTTGAGTTCATTGTTGAGTTCAGCTGGGTTGAGTTCAGTTCACAGTTGTGTTATTGTACTGAGCAGTGGAATAGTCGATACCCAAAGGCCTCACCAAGAACTGTAGGCCTGCCTTTGCTGTATTATAATATTTAAATTAGATCAGAGACAGTGTTCTTCAATTAGATAAGGAATTATAGCTAATTAGTCAGAGTATTTTTAAATGTTGGATTTCTATCCTTCAGTATTAATTTAATTTTCCTGGTGATTGAATTCTGTTTGTTTATTGAAATTATTGTTTTATATTTAATCACTGTGCTCATCATTAAATATTGTATTATCTTACATTGTCACTGGTCAATTAATGTATTCCTTAGTGATTTAAGAGTGCTTATACCTGCTTTGATCATTCCCAGGCCACTCTGAAAGCCTTGCTGCTTTAGGTCATTTGCTACCATTTGTTTTACAACTTCATTTTAATAATTCGACACCCCCATTAAAAGGGCATGTATATGCTCTGATTGGTGGCAACCTGTTACTGTGTTATTTTGGGGAAGGGACACAGCTGGAAATCTGTGTCAGGCTTTTCCAGAAGTGTTTGGATGAGTGAGATTTAATTTATTAAAGTATGAGTGTATCAGAGGTCATAAACTGGGACATATTGCTCTGAAATGTGTAATAAGGAGTTATGTTTGGGGCGGGCAGACGTATACATTCCATTCCCAGGTTATAGAACATGCTCCTGTTTAGGGAAATTTTGAAATATTACTCCTGTTTAAGTGGCAGTCTCACATTGGAGTTAGTAGTGAGGAATGAAGGACAGTAGGGGATGTCACATATTTGTGGCAGGTTGGTGGGATATTAACCAGACGTCACATATTGGTGGTAGCCATGTCGTATTTTAATTGGCCTTCAGTAGCCTGTGGGTAGTTGTCATTAAGGTGTGCATTCTCAACAACCACAAGGTAAACATACAGAATTTCAGTCCATCACAGTTTTATATATTTTTAATTAGTTAGCCAGGGATAGTAGGCAAAGATGTCAGCAGAAGACTATAATACGCTGACAAAGAACCAGTTGGCCAAGGAGTAAGAAGCCAGAGGACTAGTGCATGCCAATCTAAGGAAGCAAAGATTTCAGAATCTGTTGCAGCTAAACCTCATACCAGCCATTCAGGGGATATCCAGTTTGGTATTGGGGATGTGCAGCCTGCCAAGACAGGACAGTCCACCTTTTCTTTGGAGGACCTGAGAATCCATCTGGAGTTAGAGAGACTGCATCTGGAGGCTGAGGAGAAGCAGCATCAATATGAACTGGAAGTCAAACATCAGGAGACTGAAGAGAGACTGAGATGTTTAGAAGCCAATCAAAATGAGAGACAGCGCTGTCATGAAGTAGAGCTTCTTACCATTCAAGTGGGTCATGGAGGTAATGGGAAGGAGAATAACCTGACCCCAGAAGCTGTAAAGGTCACTACATGTTTTGCTCAACATAGGGATGGGGGACATTTTTGATAGATTTATTCATATTTTTGAGAGGGTATGTAAACAGTATGATGTTGACTTGAGCTCTGGGTTCTGCTCCTGACTCCCTTACTCCATGGCAAAGCTGTTCAGGCCGTATCAAAGCTGTCTGATGTAGATTATTTGAATTATGATAAAGTAAAAAAACTGTCTCTTGATTGTTTTAAACTAAACCTGAAGCTTATAGAAAAAAGTTTCATGAACACAGAAACAAGGCAGATGAAAATGTACGTGATTATATTGCTGATTTGAGTACTTTCTTTCCAGATGGGTGAGTGGGTGTCAGGTCAACACTTTTGAGGGACTGGCAGACCTTTTGGTGAGAGAACAAGTCCTCAGTACTCTGCCCAATGACACAAGAATCTGGTTAACAAACTGAGAGTGAAACTCTGTGGAAGAGATGGGGAGAAAAAGGGTTCTCTACTTAGCAAGCAGAGCACTAATGTATAAGAAAGGGATACCCAGTGCTGCACATGGACATAAGGGAACCCATGGGGAGGCAGTCTAAACCACTCCAACACAGTACAAGACTACTAGGCCAAGTACACAGTTAGGGATTAGATGTTTCAAATGTAACGAGAGGGGCCACATAGCAGCCAAATGCCAATCAAGACAAGGTGAGAAACAAAAGGTGAGGGAGCTACCAAGTGGTGATGACAAACTGCCTGTGGTGAGTTGTTTGGAAACAACAGTGATGCCAAACTATCACCAAACTTTAAATCCTATCTTAGTAGATGGTAAACAGGTTACGGCTAAGAGAGACACAGCTTCTGATTATAACTATTGTGAGGCCTGAAGTGGTTAGAGAAGAGCAGTACTTGCTTTGACAGTTTACTCCAGTCAGAGCTTTGGGAGGGACCCCATTCAAAATACCTTTGGCTAGAGTTCATCTTGACTGGGAGGGTGGAAGGGAACCAAGCAGGTAGGTGTTATTCCTGCAGATGTTCTGATAGGGAATGACGTTGATGATGCAGTACCTTGTGTGCATGCAGTTACATGCAGTCTGGCTTGGAGACAGGAGCCTGAGAGAGACCCAGACAGATCTCATATTTGAAGCTTGGACTGGTGTGGTGGCTGTTTCAGAGAAGGAGCTGTCCTGTACCAGTAAGTCTGAAAGTGAGCCATAGCTGCTATTATGTACTGATGTTCCCTTGGGCATTGTGACTGCAAGAATGGAGGTGAGTGTAGTACCCAGACTGACAGTGAGGCACAGCTGTCAGAAGTTACTAGGCTTCCTCTTGAAGGGCAGCTGGGGAGGGTCACAAAGGTAGAGTTGAGACAGGCTCATCTTACGGGCCCTACATTGCAAAGCATGAGGGAGGTGGCTAAGGAGGCATCTGAGGCTCAAAGAAGAGGGGAGTCTGTATACTGGAACAAAGGTTTGTTGTACAAAGAGTGGACTACTGAAAGTGGGCTACAAGGTGAGATAATACAGAAGTTGGAAGTGCGTAGATCTTACCATCTGCCACTTTTAGCCATAAAACATGACATTCCTTTTTCAGGTCATATGCATATAAAACATACTAAGAGACACATTATGCCAAATTTTTATTAGCCTGGGATTGCAAAGGATGTGGTAGGATATTGTAGGACTTGTGAACATTGACAAAAAGTTGGCAAGGTAGGGGACAAGGTTAAGGCTCCATTAATGCCTTTGCCTGTTACTGAAGAGCTGTTTCAGATGGTGGCCATGGATACTATGGGACCCTTAAGTATTCCAAGTTCTACAAATATATCCTGGTGTAGTAGGTTATGCTACCAGAGACCCTAAGGCAGTAGCTCTGTTGTCTATTGAGGCAAAGAAGGTGCAAATGCTTTGCTAGAAATTTTCAGCAGAGTGGGTTTTCTGAGGGATACACTGACTGACTGAGGAGCCAACTTCATGTCAGACCTGCTGACTTGTTTGTGGAAGCGTTGTGGGGTGAAACATCTAAAGACCACCCCCCATCATCCCCAGAGTAATATTCTTGTAGAGTGGTTAAATTCTACATTAAAGGCTATGCTATGGGCATTTTCAGACCAGTTTAAAAGGGAGTGGGACAAGTATTTGCTCCATCTATTATTTGCATACAGGGAAGTACCACAGGAATCTACAGGTTTTTCATCCTTTGAGTTGTTATAGGGGTATAGGTTGAGGGGCCTTTAGACTTGATTCAAGATGAGTGGAAAGGTGAGTGTGAGTCTCACAAGGTGACTGTTGTGGCATACATCTTTAACTTCAGGACAAGACTTAAGAAGCTCATGGGTTTGGCCCAAGAGAGCTTAGCTTGAGCCCGACAGCAGAAAAAGGTTTGGTATCATAAGAATGCTCGAACCTGAGTGTATGCTGAGGGACAGAAGGTTATGGTACTTGTTCCTGTTAAACATAACATGTTGCAAGCAGCTTGAGAGGGACCCTTTGAAGTGGTAAGGAAAGTCAGTGACGTGAGCTACATGGTAAACCTTGTAGGTAGGGGACAGGGGCACAAACTATACCATGCTAATATGATGAAACCTTATCATGATAGGGATGGCCTAGTATTGAATATTGACAGTGGATGGCAGGAGGAGTCTGAAAGGGGATATAGTAACTGATCTTCTTGGTGAGACTAGAACTGACACTTCTGTGAAAGAGATGGCCATATTGCAGCATTTAACTCCTAATCAAGTCCAAGAGATAAGAGTAGTATTGAAGGAATTTGAGAACATGTTCACAGGGAAACCTGGGTGTACTGACTTGTTGCAGCACCATGTGGACACAGGATCCAAAACTTATCAAGCAGGTTCCTTATAGAGTGCCTGAGAGAGTTAAACAGACTCTGAAGGCAGAGATAAGAGAGGTGCTAGAACTGGAGGTAATTCAGGAATCCAACAGTCCCTGGGCTTCCCCAGTTGTGCTGGTACCAAAGAAGGATGGTAGTGTTAGTTTCTGCATAGACTATAGGAAATCAAACAGTTACACAAAGTCAGATGCATACCCCATGCTGAGAACAGATGAATCCTTAGACCAGCTGGGCGGGGCTAGGTAATTGACCACTACTGATTTGGCCAAGGGATAATGGCAAGTACCCTTGACTCCCATGGCTAGAGAGAGGTCAGCTTTTTTAACTCCTTTTGGATTGTATGAATTTACAAGATGCCCTTTGCAATGAAAAATGCCCCAGCAACTTTCCAGAGACTGGTAGATCGTATCTTAGTAGGAACAGGAGATTATGTTCTAGCATACTTGGATGACATTGCTATTTACAGCCATTCTTGGCAAGAGCACCTTCAACATGCTAGAGAGGTCTTTTTTTTTCCAAACAACTTTATTGAATTATCACTTGTAACATAGGCAAATTTACATTCTTATAAAAGTAATCAAACTATATTAACATAACAAATATTATACTTCACATATATTGCTATATATCATATAATCTAAACAATATTATATCATTTATTCAATTCCTGCCTTTTTTAAACAAGAAGCATCTTTATTAAACCATCAGTTACTACATAGGGAATCATACATTCATATAAATGAAAACAAACCACACTAACACAATCCTAGTCTAAAGCATTTTACATCATAAACCATACTGACACTCTCCCAGCTGCAAACATTATACATCACTTGTAATCTACCCAATCTTTCTCACTCAAACCTTACATAGATCATTTAAGTCCTGACACCTTTTAGAATTCATTCCTCCCTTGTATGTATTGTTCACACAATTCTCATTTTTTCCTATGCATTTTAACATATTAGAGAGGTCTTGAGTAGATTAAAATGGGGACGATTAACCATTAAACCCAGTAAGTGTCAGGTGGGTATGGCAGAGGTCACTTACTTAGGCTATAGAGTGGGAAGTGATAAGATTAGGCTAGAACCTGTCAAAGTGGAAGCTATTTAAGCATGGCTAGTTTCTGTTACTAAAAAGTAAGTGAGAGCATTTCTATGCAAAGCGGGGTACTATAGAAAATTTGTGCCCAATTATAGTACAATAGCTGCACCCCTTACTGACCTAACTAGGAAAAATAAACCAGATAAGGTAGTGTGGACTATAGCTTGTGAGCAGGCATTCAAAAAACTTAAAGAGATTTTGGGAGGACCCCCTTTGTTAGCCAGCCCAAATTATAGCAAAGAATTTGTTGTGCAACCTGATGCTTCAAGTTATGGGTTGGGGGCTGCACTCAGCCAAGTTGCGTCAGAAGGAGAAGAGAACCCAGTGATATATCTTAGCCATAGACTTCAACCTAGTGAACAATTATATGCAGCTGTGGAGAAAGAATGTCTAGCCATAGTAAGGGAATTGCAGAAGCTGCAGCCCTATCTTTATGGAAGAAAATTCACTGTACACAAAGATCATAACCCTTTAACATGGCTAAACAGAGTCAGCAAGTAAAATCCCAAGATACTGAGGTGGAATCTAGGGTCACAGGCATATGACATGGCAGTACACCACTGCACTGGGGTTAAGAATGCCAGTGCAAATGGATTGTCCAGAAGAGGACATGCTTGAGTCATGGCAGGGGGAAAATGTGAGGAAATTAGACACTGTCATCTGTGCTAGCATGTCTGTCTGGAGTTTTATACATAATTTCAGATTAACCTATGTATTATACGTCAGCATGACTACCTAAAATATTGTAAATAAGTTCTTACATGTTGATTAATACTTTGTTTGTACAGGATGTTTATAAAATGTTGAACAGTGTTCTGTTACATGTCTAACTGGGGTCTATATTAGATCATCGAAAGTTTAATAGTTCGAATCACTAAAGATTGACCTTTAGTGATTGAACTATTAAAACTTCAAATGTTTATAAAAATATATTCAAAACAAAAAAAAAGAAAAACTAAAGGGTGTAGTGAGGGGGCAAGCCCCCCGGCACCCCCCACACCCCCGCTACTTAAATATACCAACTCCGAGACTGCACTACATTGAAGTAAATGGAAATCTCCTCTTATGGAGATTTCCGTTTAACCGTTCAATGTTCCGCACTTTTGCTATTCTCGTGCCAACAATATCAGCTTCAATTTTGTCAGTCTTTGAGAAAATTATATAAACCCGTCTAATTGTGCATGTTTGCGCAGGAGTTTCTAAAAGCAGGCTGTCTCAGAGTCAGCTGATCTACAGATGATGCCATCAGAATGTTTCCAGCTGCTCTGTGTTTACTTTCAGAGACTGAAAGACAGGATGGAACTTTAATAAACAATTGTTTGTTGATTTTCAAAGAATGAAATGAAAATAAGAACTGGAACAGCTGAGACAGTTAACCTAGTTTATGAAAGAGCCTGTTGAAGACAGTTGAGTTCAGTGTTAAGTGTCAAGTTGGGTTCACAGTTGTGTTATTGTACTGAGCAGTGGAATAGATGACTCCCAAAGGACTCATAAAGAACTGTAAACCTGTCTTTGCTCTGTTGTAATATTTAGTTTAGATCGGGGACAGTGTTTTCAGTTAGATAGGAAATTATAGCTAATTAGTCAGAGTTTTTCTAAATGCTGGATTTCTATCCTTCGGTATTAATTTAATTTTTCTGGTGATTGAATTATGTTTGTTTATTGAAATTACTGTTTTATATTTAATCATTTTGCTCATTATTAAATATTTTTGTTGTCTTACATTGTGGCTGGTCAAATAATGTATTCCTTAGTGATTTGAGAGTGCTTATACCTGCTTTGATAATTCCCATGCCACTCCGAAAGCCTGTCTGCTTTAGATAATTTGTTACCATTTGTTTTAAACTTAATTTTAATAATTGGACACCCCTTTAAAAGGGCATGTAGATGCTGTGATTGGTGGCAGCCCATTACCGTGTTATTTTGGGGAAAGGACACAGCTGGAAATCTGTGTCAGGCTTTCCCAGAAGTGTTTGGATGTGTGAGATTTAATTTTTTTAAATTTGAGTGTATCAGAGGTCTTAAACTGGGACACATTGCTCTGAAGTGTGTAATAAGGAGTTATATTTGGGGTGGACAGAAGTATACAGACCAGTCCCAGGTTATAAAGCATGTTCTTGTTGTGCTCTTAGGAGAAATTGTGAAATATTACTCCTGTTTAAGTGACAGTCACACTGGAGTCAGTAGTGTGGATTGAAGACCCTTAGTTACTGATCCAGGGTAGTAGGGGACTTCACATATTGGTGTCAGTTTGGTGGGATATTGACCAGATGTCATACCCTGTATGGGCAATTTTTGGATGACATTGGGATTTTTTGGATGAGCACCACTGATAGGTTAAATCATTTTTTTCAGTATTTGCACACTACTACAGACTTCATAAAGTTTACTATGAATTATGCCAGTGATCAAGTCAATTATTTGGATATTTCCATTTTTAAAAATAAAAGTAGGAAGGGTTTTGAATCCTCCATATTTAGGAAACCAACATATTCTAATTCTTTATTACATTTCAGCAGTTGGCATCCTATTCACCAAAAAAGGTTTCAGGTTAAGGGACAGGGTGTCAAGATATCATGGATGTTCCCTCAGGACAAACAATTTAATCAGGAAGGCTTGAAGCTTACGCTTATGTTTGAAAGGAGAGGTTACCCTCCACCCCCCATTTTTCTTAATAGAAAATTTCAGGAGGTGAAAATTAGAAGATAATGGCCATTTCTGTCCATTGTTAGGAAAGGGTTGTCAGTTTCAGACTAACAACTTGCTGTTTGACCCTATTAAACCACAGGTTGACAATATTAGGGCTCTTATTCTTTCTTTTAATATGGATTTTTTTACTATCAAAGGTATTATACAAAGGACTTGCAACATTTTCTCTATTAACTAAGAACATCTTAATACAGTTGGCCTATTCCCAGGATTGTGTACAAGAGGTATACCTGTTTTAATTTTTTGTTAAAGAGGACAGGTTCTCTAGAGAACTATGGTGATATGGTCAAATGCAGGCACTGCAGCCAATGCAAATATATTCTTGAAGGGTCCGCCTTTTATATGAGGGGGATTCCAAAAATCATGTGAAGGGGTTAATCAATCCCAAAAATAGAATATACCTCTAAAAATAGGGACATCCCGTGCAGGAGTAAATCAGGCCTGAAAATAGAAATGTTCCTCCAAAACAGAAACAGTTGAGAGGTCTGGATAGAAGTGCTGTAATAGAGACCTGTAAAATGAGCAGTACAGTGCAATACAGCAGGCCCTTCTAGGCCAGTATATTTAGGGTGATGTAAAAAAATTCAACATGACACCTGCTGTAAGCTACTTACTAAATAAGTTTAACAACAAATGCAGAGTTTGTAGAAACACAGAGCAGCCTTACTCCCAAGGGACCACTCATGTTCTTGCAAGTTTTTTACCAAGAGGGAATAACAGCTTAATAGTCACAGGGTAACAGTTCTAAGTCATTAAGTACTAAAGCACTATTTTAGTACTTTATTATATCTAAAACATTTGCATTGTGACTGAGCAATGTGACACGTCTGAAGTTTGAACCTAAAAACTTAACACTTCAGTTAATACCAAGTTACTTCCACATAGTATGTGTAATTATAGAAAATTGTTTTTGCTTTGATGTCCATTATAAACTAGGGACAATGGGATAATAGGGTGTCTTCCTTTTGTGAACCCAGATTTTGTGCAACTGAAGGACAGAAGTCAGACAAAAGAAATTTGCAAATGACAGTACTGAAGAATAAACTGGTTATTTCATGAGGGGAAGGGGACACTTAGCTTTGTTTAAGGAGACATTATAATGTTATAACCTGCTGCTCAGAGAAACAACTCTGCACAATTTAGTCAAGGTCACTTGTAGTCTATTGATGGCATCAGTAGCTACAGAGGTTAAGTTAGGAAATCATACTTGGTGTTAGTAATTATGGAATTTTTTTGTGACACCATGCATGCTTCTGGACTTATGGGTTTTGTTGCTTTAGAGGCAGCCATTAATTGACACAGTATGTGGGTGTGGTAGCTAAAGGGTGGGGTGTTCCTGACAGAATATAAAATATTATAAGCAGTAACTGAATGAAGCAGGATGGTTATGGCTTCACAGAGATAGTTAACTAGAGAAAGGTGATAAAATTACAGAATGAGTTTTGGCAATGTAGACCAGCAGTGCCTTTTTAACTAGTAAATCATATCCAGAGGTAAGACAAATCAATGTGTATGTTGTTTTGGGTAGTAGTTGGACCTTTTGCCAACAAAATCAGGATGTTTACATAGAGAGTTGCATCTCTGCTGCAAGGTCATTTATATAGAGGGAAAAAGGAGGGGTACTTAAAATGGAGCATTTGGAAATACTTGAAGGAAGTACATCATCTACAGTGTATGTGTTGTTCAGAATAACCAGTACAGTTGTGTTCAGAAACTGCAGTTCCTAAACCATTTACCAACACCTTTCACAAAAGCCAGTCTTTTTAAGTAGCTGAAATAAGGGCCTATTATCTACGATATCAAAAGCATGTGAAATGTATGGAGTGCTCTGCTGAGCACCCTTTTACTTATACTGCAGTAGAAAGAAATGTCAGTATGAACAGAGCAGTATTTTTTTGTTTTTATTATTTACTGTATTTGTTTGTTGGGAATACAGCTGGGAAGTCCAATCTTCAGCGAAGTCTCAGAAAAGCTTCAGTACATAGTATAAACGTAAAAATGAACATCAAAAAATAACTGAATCTAAAGACATCAAATATAGGAAATTAAACACATATACAAATTATATGAAAGGAATGGTATATGCATGCATGCATAGTATTCATTAAGTAAGATCAGCATTCCAGATAGTTAATTTTAAAGACAGGCAGATGTATAAATAGTACAGACTAATTCAAAACATGAAGAGTCTAATAATTCAAAATCAAGTAACTTCAAAGCTATAAAAATGTCATGTAAAAATAAGATAATATTGGTATTGTTCATAGACTGAGTAAAATGTACACATGGTAGATAAGTACATTTCTATTCCTATTGCTCAGCAGTTAAATCAAATTACAGTGCTGGTGGCACTATGCATTAACAGCATTTAGCAAAATCTTAAAAAGTCTGTTTTCAAACATGTATTTTGGGGAGTATGGTGCTTTAGTGGTTAGGATGCTTCCTTCCAAGGTTCAGTTCTGATTTCCCTTCACTATGTGGAGTTGGCATGCTCTTTTTCTTTTTTTGATATCCCAATTTTTTGCCAAAACCTTGCTACTTGACTGGTTAGTACAAAATGACATCATATATTTTGCATCTACCCTCACCCTTGCAACCAAGGTCATGCATTTAAATTGTCCATGATAACCAGTTCTTTTATCTAGTGAACAAATAAATCATTTGTTTACTAGAAAAACAAATCATTTAAAATTAGGTACCAGAGAAGCATATTCAATGTTTACTAAGGACTACAAGTTTATTTGCATCATAAACTGATTTTAAATCTAAGGTGTGTAATACACTAGACTTCCAACAGAAAGCCTGAGTTCCCCTTGTGCATCATGATACACACGAATATTTGTCATAGAAGGGAACCTCTGTGAATATACAGGCAAGTGCACAGTTTATGTGAATGAAGGACATCAGGCTGAAAGCCTGCCATTTAAGGCTGCGAGGAGCAATATATGATGCTTCCTACTATGTTGTCCTGTAGTGAATCTTACTAACCTGCTGAAGGACTGCTGTAACCTGGACCTTGATTAGTATAATGTGACCCAATAGTGTCAAATCTATTGAACAGGTCTAAAAACGCAACAAACATATGTATTGCCTAATATCTGCATAATGCATTTCAGTGTCATTTTTGTGATTAAAAATTTTCCTGTAGAATGTAGGTATGTGGATCAAAGAAATATGTGTGACCCCATAGACAGATAGATAGATAGATAGATAGATAGATAGATAGATAGATAGATAGATAGATAGAAAGAGATAGCTGCCTCTCTATCTCACTCATTATATATATATATATATATATATATATATATATATATATATATATATATATATATATATATATATATATATATATATATATATGGGAACACTTCACAATGCCGAAATCCTGAAAGATCAAATTTCATATGGTCAAGACCATATGATCAAACTTTCGGAATCCCAACATTGTGAACGGAGATCTGCATATAGCGCAGAATGGGAAATTTCCCTTTTCCTCGCTGTAGTGTGATCTCGGAGATGGAATATTGAAGTAGTGGGGGTGTGGGGGGTGCAGTAGGGCTTGCCATGTGCAGAAACATTTAAATTGTTGGGGTTTTTTGGGGTGGGGTTGTTTCAGAATTTTGATATTCCGAAACATTGATCATATGGTCTCAATCATATGAAATTCTATGTTTCAGTATTTCGATATTTTGAAGTGAATACATATATATATATATATATATATATATATATATATATATATATATATATATAGATATACACATAGGTTCATAGGTTCATAGGTTCATACTAGGCTATCTGCCCTAGGGCATTTATAAGCCTAGCCAGAGTGTGTATGGCTTTCGCCACCCATTTTAAATTAATTTTGCTATGCCCTTTTTCGAGGTTAGTATACTGTGCCTCTGTCTAACAGTGACACAGAAGTGATACCCGGGGTAAACCTACGATCTCCCATCCACTCATCAAGATTCCTCTTGAAGAGAGTCAATGAGGGACTCTGCCTAACCTGGACTGGGATTTTATTCCAGAGTGAAGGGAGCCTCTGGGTTATGAATCTGTCCCTCCAGCATGTCCTATTTATTTCAGTGCTGAGGTTTAAGTCCCTCGAGCACGTAGCTCGATGGGATTTGGATTTTCTGAGGTGCAGCATATCCATTAATTCTGGGTTGGACATGGCTTTATACATCAGGCACAGATCGCCTTTGAGCAGGCGGTATGCCACTGAGTAGAGCTGGGGTTTCTTTAACCGGGCAGCATACGGCATCTGTTTGAGCCCCTTGATCCTCTTGGTGAGGTACTTTTGGGGTCTTTCCAGTTGCTGCAGGTGTCTGGTAAGGTATATCCCAAAGGGGCATTGTACTCAATTATGGGCCTGATGAGGGATGAGTAAAGAGGCACGATGACCTCCCCTGATCTAGATGTGAATCCCTTCATGATTAGGTGGGCTATATAAAATGTTTTTCTAACCACTTTGGCCACGTGGTTGTCAAATGAGAGATTGCTATCAACTTGGGTCCCCAGGTCCCTAATTACTTCTTCTGTACTTAATGGATTAC
Organism: Protopterus annectens; assembly: GCF_019279795.1. NCBI lineage: Eukaryota > Metazoa > Chordata > Ceratodontiformes > Protopteridae > Protopterus > Protopterus annectens. The sequence goes on from NC_056728.1 coordinate 356,406,049, forward strand.
CACCTATGTGGTAATTTGTGGGCACTTTGTTTTTGCCAAAGGGATGACTATACACTTTTGGCGTTTAGCTTGAGGCCATGGCTCTGGCACCAGTTGTCTGTTTCTATGAGGCCCTTTTGGAGGATGCTTGTGTCGGCTGGAGAGTCTATTATGGCACCCAGTTTGCAGTCATCTGCGAACTTGGTCAGCCACAGTCCTTCCATGTTGGCCTGTACCTCAGAGAAATATATACCGAACAAGAGAGGTCCCAGGACTGAGCCTTGTGGGACGCCACTTGTAACTGGTTTGGAGTCTGACATGGCTTCAGCTATTCTAACCATGTGGGTTCTGTCCTTGAGCCAGTTTGCAACCCATCTAGTGACATAGGGGTTTATATTTAAGCTGGTGAGCTTATCTATAATGCCCAAGTGGGGTATTGTATCGAAGGCTTTTGCAAGGTCCAGGTAGGCTGTGTGGACCACCTTCCCCTTGTCAATGGCCTTGGTGACTGTTTCAAAGAAATCGACCAGGTTTAAGAGGCAGGATCTGCCCTTAACAAAGCTGAACTGGGTAGGATCCAGTGTCTGTAGGTCCCCAATATCTTTATTTATAAGGTCCATGATGATCCTTTCCATAGCTTTGCAGACCAAGCTAGTGAGACTTATGGGGTGATAGTTTCCAGGATCTGTTGAGGCACCACCTTTGTGGAGAGGGACCACTGTTGCTGTACGCCACTCTTTGGGTACATATCCTGTAGTAAGGCTGAGATTGAACAGTAGTTTTAGGTTTGGGTTTAGCTCTTCTTGGAGTTCATGTAGGACGCAGCCCGGGACACCGTCTGGTCCCATTGATGCTGTGTTTCTTGCTTTGGAGAGGGCAGCTCTTACCTGAGCATCTGAGATGTCAGGGGGGCAGCACTCTGCTGGGATAGATATTAGCCCTTTTGGTGGGGAGGGGGGGGAGAAGTTTGCGCTGAACCTGTCAGCTAGGATGTTGGCAATGTCTGTGGGTTCGGTGTATTTTTTGTCATTTTGGACTAATTCTGAGCATATCTGGGAATTCCCACCCAGGTTCCTAACATAACTAAAGAAAGCCTTGTGATTATCCTTAGTGTCCTGTGCAATTTTTCTCTCGAAGCTGGCCTTAGACGATTTTATGAGTGCCCGTAGTTTTTTGCTAATACTGATCAGAGATGCCTTCCCTTTTTGGGATTTTGCTCTGTCATGTAGTAGCTTCCTCCTTCTATTGTATAGTTTGTTTATGGCTGGGGTCCACCAGACAGAACGTCTGCCTTTGGAGGATTGGGTCTTGGTTTTATTTGGGATTGCATGATCCATGCATTCCTGAAGGTGTTCATAGAATGCATTTATAAAGGATTTTGTGGTCTGGGCCATATTATCCACAGGCCCGGGGGCTTTGAAGGATTCCACCTCGGTTTTGAGGAGTGTGAAATTTGCTTTAGAGAAGTTTTTCACTGTGGTTTTCTGGGCATGGGGTGGGGTCGGGATGTGAATATCCAGTGAGATTAGTTTATGGTCTGATCTTACCAGTGAGGGATGCACTTCTGGTCTGGAGCATAGAGTCCCCATGTTGGTGATGATCAGGTCCAGTATGTTTTCCCCTCTTGTGGGAGTGGTAACAAGTTGTTCCATAGCATTTGAATTTATAAATTCTAGGAACCTTTGGGCTAGGGTGTTGGAGCTAGAGTAATGCTCCCAGTCTATGGTTGGGTAGTTGAAGTCACCCAATATAATGGTGCTTGGAGAGACCTTCATATTTTCCAGTGTTCTCAGGAAGGCCGAGTGGGGTTCCTGGGTTTGGGAGGGTGGTCTGTAGCAGGCTATAAACTGGAAGGCAGTTTTACCCACTGTTAGTTGCACATGGATAGTCTCTGATGCTTCGTGCTGTGCCACCAACCTGGAGGTGTGGGTATCTTTGACGAATATTGATACTCCCCCTCCTTTTGTGGTTCGGTCCAAGTTTTGGGGCTGAAAAGCATGGTATGAGGTATAACCTGGTAGTGCTGGGGTGCTCTCGAGAGCCTTGAACCAGGTTTCTGTTACTGCACAGATATCGATGTTCTCCATGCTAAGGAGAGTTTCAAGTGTGTGCATCTTGAGGTTTAGACTTCTGGCGTTGAGTAGCATTACTCTTAGTTTCTTATCCCTTGTGATACCTATGGAGGTGGGTTTGTCTTTTGAGCCTTGCCTAAAAAAGGCAATATAGGGGTAGCAAGAGCCTTTGCCAATATCTGAAAGCCCAGGGGTGACAGGTGCAAGCCATCCCTAGCGAAGCATCGTGGCTTGTCGAGCATGTCATCCCAGGCTGACAGGCATTGGATCCCCTTTGAATGACACCAATACTTAAGCCAATTGTTGAAATTGATAATCTTGTCTTCATACTGTGGCATCATTCTTGGTGAGGGTAAGATGCTACTCAAGGTCAGGGTCATACCGGCCTGGGCTACATGCTCAGAGAGCTCCTCTATGTCTCTTTTCATGTAGTCCAGGGAGGTACGTCTCAGGTCATTCACACCAGCATGGACAATGACTGAGTCATATTTGTTCTTGCCTTGGAGTGACCTGAGTGCTTGTGTTATGTGGCGGATCCTAGCGCCCGACAGGCAGCTCACCGTGACCTTCTCCTTGTTCAGCCTGGTGAGCGGGATGTCAGTGTGCCTGATGATAGAGTCACCTATTACAAGTGTATCAAGTGTGTTGTTTAGCCTTAAGGGCTGTGACTGTTCGGCACACTGGCTTTATGAGCTATGTGTTGCATGTGTTTTGTTTTGGGGTAGCTGTTGCTTGGGTGTCTGCTTTGGAGGTCTCTGCTGCTTAGGCAGATTTTTATTTAGAGCCTCCAAGTATGTTTTTGTGTGTTTATGTGTTTGGTTTGCTGTCGTGGTAGGTCTATGTGAGACTGGAATTGTAGTGAGTGTGGTTTCCTTCTCCTCCTGACTGGTTATGCCAGTACTGAGTTGAGAGAGCTTAGCCTCCAGTTTGGCTATATGGTTGCATCTCTCACATGTGTTGGAATTTGTTGGGAGGAGGAGAGGGTTGTCTGTGTACATGAGGCAGTTGTAACATTGCCTCAAGATTCCCAGGTTCACCAGCTGGACCGGAGAGGAGATTGACAACTGACCTTTGGACATGCTAGAATAGTATTGGGAATTCCTTTATAATTGAAAAAAAGGGCCAGTGGGGAACAAGTTACTCAAGGGGAGTTTGTGAGAGTGTAGTGCTTTTCATTTTTTAGTGCTGACTTATATAATTGCTTTAGTGAGCAAGTGCTAGGCTTTAGCGTAGGAATAGGGTGTTTATTATGAGAACTAGATCAGTTCCAAGGGAAAAAGTGAAGAGCAGACTTTGTGGAGCCAAGAATGGCTCAATCCCAATTAAGCGGCACTGCTCGATGCCATGCTATGCACAAAATCACGCAAAGCCGCGCTACAGTGGGTTTTATACAGGCGGACTTGAAAGAGCTAGAAATTGGCCCAAAACAGCCAACAGACTACCAGATTCCTGCACTGGGAACACTCCTCCAGGGACAGATAGGCTGCTCCAAGCTCCCCACTGCCACTGGTGAACAAAGAAGCCTCCCTCTATCCAAGAAAGGAAATGGCAACACAGGAACTTTCCAAAAGTCCAGAATACAGCAAAGCCTGTATTTGGACTACTCTAGGTCAGGAAAGATGGGAAACAAGGATAACATTTTTTTTTTTTTTGCAACAAACAGCAGGAAAATGCAATAAATATGTAACACAGGCTAGCTCACTTGAGTGTGTAGCCTCAACAAGTAAATGCAACAAACAGGACAAACTTTAAAAGTGCAGGTGCAAAAACAACTTTAGACAGTTTAAAACAGTTCAAGAAGCAGAAATATTTGCAGTTTAGCTAGATCGGACAGTCGCCCAGGTAGTAGCAGGAAAAAACACTTTTATCAGGTTAGCAGTCACTCTTTTAGCCTCTCTGCTGCTAGCACCATTCTGCAGGACAACGAGGAGCTTGGCTGAGTAGTAACAAGTGCAAAAACCTTGCCAAAGCGGGTTTCATACAGGGGGATTTGAAAGAGCTAGAAACTGGCCCAAAATGGCCAATAGACTACCAGATTCTTGTGCTGGGACCACTCCTCCAGGGATAGATAGGATGCTCTAAGCTCCCCACTGCCACTGGTGAACAAAGAAGCCTCCCTTAATCCAAGAAAGGAAATGGCAACACAGGAACTTTCCAAAAGTCCAGAATACAGCAAAGCCTGTATTTGGACTACTCTAGGTTAGGAAAGACGGGAAACAAGGATAATGTATTTGTTTTTTTGTTTTTTTTGCAACAAACAGCAGGAAAATGCAATAAATATTTAACACAGGCTAGCGCACTATATATATATATATATATATATATATATATATATATATATATATATATATATATATATCAGAGGCGTGCGTCAGAGCTGGTAACTCGGCACGTAAAAATCAACTACCAATCATTAGCGGACCGGAGCTCCGCTGTGGCAACCCCTAACTGGGAAAAGCCGAAAGACACAACAACAACAACAACATCAGAGGCATCACTAAAGTTGACTGTTGAGTTGATATGGTCAGCAACTGTTTTGACAACACTATTTGAGCAAGAAAACTGCTGACTAACAGTTGTGTGAGATTATTGCAATACCAGGGCTGGGGAATATTCCCTTTCCTCAGTACTATGTGATCTAAATGCTTGAATATTTAAGTATCAGGGGATGGTGGCTTCATGGGGGCTTGTCCCCCTGCAAAAAAACATTGTTTTATAAATGCATGCTCTGGTGTTATGTCTCAGAGTATGAATTGCTGATTATCTATTTTTTTCAACTATTTTGCATCAACATTGATGTTGATTTTCTGTAGTTTAGCCATTGCCCAGTGCACCTACACACACACACACACACACACACACACACACACACACACACACACACACACACGTACAATATATATATGTATAATATGGTTTACCTTGAGAACAACGAACACGAACATGTCGAACGTTCAGAAAAGCAAGGAATATTCTGAACGTCGGTAGTTGACAGGTTGAAATCCAATGCCACCCAACCACATACTGGACCTGCACGCCCACCTTGGGACCCATGGTAGCACTTGTTCCTGGGTCCAGAGCATTCCGGTGCATTTCAGTGCTGTATGTGTTATGAAGGTAAGTTTGATATTATGTGTTTGTGGGGTTGTATGTTGCTGTTGTGAGTGTGATATATATATATATATATATATATATATATATATATATATATATATATATATATATATATATATAGATTGATATATAGATAAATAGCTATAGGGGGTTAATTTCATGTGGTCAAATAGTCACTTTGCCATGTGAGTTCTGAGTGCTGAAGATATTCAATGAAGTTAGTCTAAAACCGGTCTGGACATTTTGCATGTATTTATTAAGTTATTGATGAACATCTTAGTGAACAGGAATTAAAATGGCAAATTCATTTGGATGCTTTGTCTCCACCTGGTTTAAATGATGGGTGTTTTAAAATTAAGGAATTTTGTCATATAGTTTTTATTAGTATTTTTTATTTATCATGTGATTTTTTATGCTTAGTTTATCATGTGATTATTTTTGTTTACTTTGGTTCTAATTGGTTGTTTTAAATATTTAAGCTGTTGATTTGTAAATGTCATTGTTCTGAGGAAGTTCCACCATTAGAAATGAAAGCACTTAACCTTGCCTGTGCTCATTATTCAATAAATTTGAGAATTTGAAGCAGTTGAGCGGACTTCACTTTTGTGGTATTCTTGGTTTGCTTCTTGTGACTACATTATTAGAGAGAATTGGGCCATAATTACTGAACGCTCATATCTAATGGACATCCTTGCTGGAGCTCCTTCAGTTCTGTATAGGAAAGCCAGAAACATCAGGAGTTGGGTTGAAAGTAGGCCCAGACCATTGGATACATGCACCAATAAGTGTGAAGCTAACTGTGTTTTTTGTCAACACGTACAGGAAGGAGACATGTTTTTCTGCCAGTATTTAAAGAAACTGATTAAAACCAATGCAGGAGGTGACTGTATCTCAACACAGGTGGTTTACAGAGAAAGCTGCAATGACTGTGAAGCAATTTATGTGGAGAAAATGCTCAACAGGCTTAAAAGAAGGATTTCTGGTCATCTTTGCGAAATTAAAGCTAAGTCAAGAATAATGCATTGGCTTGGCACCTGCAGCTTCACAAAAGACACACTGGCTTTAAATTTCAAATTATTGATCATGTGAACCCTTTGGAACTGGAAGGAGACATCCCTAATATTTTAGAAAAACGTAAACTACTGTGGCAGCTGAAACTGAACTCTTTTAGAAAACTGAGGCGTCATTATTATTGCTCCATAAAAAGCATACTAGAACTCAGAAAACTGCCCCACTGTTTAAAAGACTATCAAAAGCTTGCTATGGGGTCTGATTAATGCTGACATTACATGCTAATATTATGCATGCTAATATTGTTATAAACAAATATCAAACATTGTAAATATTTTACAATGAAAATAATTGACATTGGTGCTGTTTTCTGATACATTTAAACTAAGTGCTTTCTTAGTTAGATGCCGCACTTGAACAGGGCCTTAATGCTTTATTTTTAACATTTTTCACTGTATTTCCACCATAGCAATTATACCTGTGGTTTTCAGCCTAGTTAGGTGTTCACTTGTAGATTTATGTGCATGTTCATTAATATTATGACATGTTTTTTACACACAAACCTGATGAAGTATTTATTTTGTACAAAAGCAATCTTTGTTGAAAGTGTTTCAGTTTATAAGTTACAAATGTTTATTCTGATAGATATCTAGTGGTAGATCGTTTTATTAGTTAATTAGTTAGTAATTTTGTTAATGAGTTGTTTTCTTAATTAAGAAAGTTTGGCTTAGCATTAGCCTTAATAAACTGTTCTTATGTATTTTAATTTGTCTCTATTTTTTTAGTTTCAGTGCTAATGTAGCACAGTCTCAGTTTACACTATAGTGTTAAGGAGGAAGGGAGAACTTGGTTAAAGGAATGAGTTTAATGCTTTTATTGCTCTTAGCAGAACCACCCTCTGTAACCACTCCTTTGCTCCAAATAACCTGATTATATATTGTCTTTAATGCTTTTCATTATACTCAACTAGGATCGCTTGTTTGTGTGTTTATTTATTTATTTATTTATTTATTACAGTTTAATGACCGAGATAGTCCACTGGGCCTGGAAGAGCCTGTTTTCAGTGGAGGCCTGGGAAAAAAGCTCCACAGGATAAAGACAATTTTACATTAGTTATACCAAAGTAAATAAAGTAGTAGAACAGTGAAAAATACAGAGCTAACATACAATTTGTTAAAAAAAAACATAACATTTCAAATCCTAGGTAATGATTTACAAAAGAGAGATTCATGTAGTCTAAACATATTAAAAGTACAGGCATTTCAGATGAAAAAAAAAACAAATAAAACATTTATGTACAGATAAAAAAACAAGCTTTTTTTTGGAAGTTAGAAATATGAGGAGAGGACAGAGAGAAAAGGTAAGGTGGGAGAGGTAACAGTGGTTTATAGTACAGAAAGGGAGTGGGTTGGGGGGAAGTTTATGAGGTATAGGGTAGGAGAGGAAGTAAAGGGAAAGGGTAAGAGAGCACAGTGATAGAAGGTTGAGGTATATAGTTCATGAGAGATGGTGTTAAAAGAGTTTATGTGGTAGGGGTACAGGAACATTCCTACTTTGAAAGGAGGTGAGATTGGAGAAGAGTTTTGAAGTTTGAGTGGCTCTGAGTATTTCAAAGGGTGGTAGGGAGAGAATTCCAGAGTTTATCTAGGGAGCAGGATAATAGTAGGTGGCCAAGGGGTTGACAAGGCTTATATATATATATGTTTAGAAGATTGTGGTTTTCTGATCTTAGGGAGCGTTTCAGTAAAAGATATCCCCTTTTAACTCAACTGTGGACTACCTACTATTTTATTATTTTGTACTTCGCATTTTAAAGTTTGATTTTTATCAGTGAATTAAGTACATAAGATATTTCAAGGAGTGAACTTCACACCCTCCACACTACAGTTTTTTTTTTTTTTTTGTTAAATGATTTTACATACTTCTTACTTCTTTTACAGTAACACTGCCAAGTCATTTACTTTCATAGTGCTGTATTTCAAGGTGGCATACTCCAACTATGATACTATTGTATTACAATCAGCTATTGAACAAGAGATGGAAGAGAATTTAAAAAAATACCCATGTATGGACAGACATCTAAATGACTGAAAAGGCCTAGAAAGTGCTTGAGGTTCTCTGTGGGAACATATACTCGCTACTGAGTACTGCACTACATAGAAACAACAGGAGATGTTTGAGATAAAAACATCTAATATACTTATCCCTAACTCTACAGCTCACAGGGATAAAACCCTAAATGTTCCCCAGAAGACAAGTGTTCAACAAGCAGCAGGGGTGCTAGGTGAACACTGTAAAAGAGGATGGAAGTGAGCGACTGATGCCCTATTAGCCCATCTGGAGAAGGAAGGCTGCCTGCTTTACTGTAGCAGCAGCATAAAGAGTTAGGTAAGCTCCACATGCAAGTGATGTGCCTTCTTGGTCAAGAGGTTGCAAATGTTCTGAAGTTTACCTGTACCTCCCAAAGGCAGCTTTAGCAAAGCTTGTAAGGCTGCTGTAGCATGCTGGGTACTAGGGCACAAACCCTGGCAGCAGTATGATGCTGCACTAACATCTCCTCTCCAGCTTTTAACGTGGGTCAGGTAGAGCCTGGGCAGGCTAAGATAAGGCTGTTAGACCCAGTGAATGAGGAAAGGAGCTGGTGGCAGATGATGGTTAGGTGTGGGGGAGTTAAAAAGAAAAAAAAGAAACTGACAAAACTAATTGTGTTGAATTAAAAACAACACATCAATTTTTAAAATATGGCAAAAAAAGAAAATGGCACAGTCTGTGTAGGTAATCAAAGTAAGCCTAGACCTTTGAAAACCATAGGGTACAACAAAATAAAAACAATTCACCAAAAATGGTTACTGATGTGGTGCTGCATGCTATGCAGAGAAGGGTAGATTCTATACTTCATTTCCAGTCTCCACCTTTTAAAGTTTTATGTAGGGTTTTTATTATGCAGATTCTGATACACCAAACAATTAAGAGGCAGAGTGGTTCCCTAGCCAGCTGCATAACAGAAGTGCTACCATGAGTCTATCTGTTAGTGCATCAGACTAAACTGTCAACCTGGTGCAGTTCATGGTGCAGAGTTTGATTCCATCAGTCTATTTGCCTGCTGTGTGACCTTGCCTCTTAACCAGGTAGTGGGCCAGGGTCCTCAATGGTCTCCTAGACCACATGCCTTGTAAATACCTATAGAGTTGTTGCAAATTAATGATTCTGACAAGGGCAGCAATTTGATTTGGAATAATAAAAAACATGTTTAAAGTTGTGTCTGTATGTTTGGCCAACATCCTGAAAAAGAAATGACTATGTCTTTTAAGTGACAAGGAAAGAATGAGCTTCTAGATCTCCTTGTAATGACCCACCACTGGACCAGTAATCAAGTAGCTTCAATCCTCACCACTGGCACCTGTGGGGAGATGTTCACTGGGAGGATAACAGGTACACACACAGTATTTCCAGATGCATCAAGTGCAAAGAAACCACAGTCAGTATGGAGCTGGTTTCTCACTCCTTCTCCAGATCCCCAGTAAGACTCCCCACTGGCACAGCTATAGAGTTGGGATCTCAGCTGAGTGACCAAGCCAAGACTTCCAGCACCCTCTCTGTCCCAACCAGTGCTTTGTGTCCCTGCCCAAGTAGCTGATAAACACACACTCTTTGAGGTTTGATTTACACACACCCACACATTGGAAAGGTTGGCACAGGTTTACTAGCTTTGCTTCCTTCTGCCCAGACTATAAGGTAGTTTCACTGCCACCAGTCACTCCTGCCAGCTACCTTAAGGCCCTTAACAAAGGGTGTCCAATCTTACTGTGTAATATTAATATTAACACAAATTGTAGTTTGACCAAGAGCAAGGCTATTAGGAGTGGCCCACACAGTGTCAACAAATAAATATGCAAGTACTCTCAAAACTTAAATATTTCTACACAGATCAGCCACAATGAAAGGTTTAAATATATTTAATAATTAATAATAAAAGAACAAGACAATTTTTGTTGTGTCTTTCGGCTTTTCCTGGTTAGGGGTCACCACAGCGGAACTCCGGTCCACTAATGATTGGCAGTAGATTTTTACATGCCGAGTTGCCAACCCTGCCGCACAACCTTCAACAAAGGTACGCCCATTCATGCATGTCTCCACACAGAAGACGCTCTAGCTGAGAATCGAACAGGACGTCTTACTGTGAGGCGACAACGCTACCACAGCACCACCACCACAGAAAGAACAAGACAATACTGAATATATATTCACTGTGATGTCAGAGAGTTCAAAAGCACAGAATATATTTAACATAGCATTGCAGTACAGGCTCACACAAATAAAGGAAAACATGTAAACTAAGCTTTACTATATCCCTGACTAAATCTAAGAGAATTATACTATTCCCTAGAAATTTACTTCATTAGAGCAAGGCAGATGATGTTGTCACTTGGTCTTCTTGTTGTTAGGTCCAAGACAGAATGCTTACTAAGAGACTTCTGAAAATAATATCTAAAATATTACTGCTGATATAGCTTGCAGAATGACATCACTTTTTGTCATCTGACTTCTAGTTCCAAGGTCAGAACCCCATTGCTGTCAGCTGGTAGCATTTAGCATCTACCTGTAAAAATAATCATACAAGGGCTTTTACTCAGATCTTTGGCAGATGCTGGAAGTCATAAAACAATTATATTCCTTCATGCTTCAAAAGTAGCAATTTGTTCACCCCAAAGACAATACAGAAATCTTTGTAGTACAGACTTTGTGTCTCTAGCTGCATTGAAACATCTTTATGGTGTAGCCTATAAAGTAATTTAATTTCAGATATTTTTCTAAAGTTTGTGGGACTGAGGTTAACCTCCTGTGTTCCAGTTTCTACCGTTAAAATATATACATTTAAACAGTTACATACTGCATGTACATTTCTGTTCTCTTCCAGTAGGGCATACTGTGGATACATTTTAAGCACAGCACTTTACAAATACCTTTTCAACACAAACTTCTGTACAAAGCAGTTTGATATACAAATGACATACAGTTCTAATACATTTGTAACACAAACATCTTGTACAGATTAGCTTGATATTCACAAATGACATATAGTTATTTACAAAATTCCAGCTAGCTGTGCTGGCAGTGCATCCTTTTGTCACACTCCATTTGATTTTATTTGTTGAAAAAGAAAATAATGTACAACAAAATAATCAAAAAGAGTAGTTGAAACCAAAGTTGAAAGATTTGGTATAAATACGGCGCAGCCCAACCAAACATTGCTGTTATTTATTATCATACCCGATTCATGTATGTCTTATAACATTGATTACTGCAGGTTTAGCTCTAGGTTATCATTAAAAGACACCCTTGGCTCAGACAGTCAATCACTTAAATAACAAAACGCAATAAACTAAAACACTGATAAATGTATTTATATATTTATTTAAGTTTGATCAGTTAAGTAAGCTATTCCAAGAACTATTTTCAGTCACAGCTCTGGCAATTGCAAGCATGAAAACAGAAACAAGTTGAATCAGAAAGAGAAATACGCATTATGTCTGCAAATAAAATCAATTGAGTATACCATAGGTTTCAAGATAACTTTTAAAGTTTTCCACATATACTTTTAAAGTTTTCCACATAGCAAATTAGAACACAGCCAAGTGAGCAGATATCCAGAAACAACAGTAGTTTAGGCGTATATGTATTACAGTGTTGGAACTTCACTGTGAGACTGAAGTAGGAGAGAAGCAATAAAAGTACCTGCTGTGAAGAAATTATATGGTAATGAAAAACAGTGATGTATACAAGAAGTGAAAAAGAATGAGAAAAACTTATTGCAGGTAGAAGGTTAAAAGACATGGGACAGCAGGAAGGTATTGAATTGGAAAGTGGTGAAGATATAATAATACATACACACTTTACCATTACTAGGCAAAATTCGGGTCTATATTATATACTCAAACTTTCAAAACTACGAATACCATATGTTGGACAACATATGATCGAAGTTCAAAAGTTTGAATATGTAATAAAAAAAACTTACCTTAATGGTGCAGGCAGGGGGGAAAGCCCCCCTACACCCCCCACACCCCCTACTTAAATATACCAACTCCGAGATCGCACTTTATTGCAGAAAAGAGACATTCTCCCATTCTGCACTGAATGGCGGTGTTAGCGCGGAGTTGCCACTGTTGCACACAAGAGCAGCGGCGGTTAAACAAGGTTAAACTATTCGGGACATCTAAATTCCACTCTTCAAATTTTCCCTTAGAACTACCTTCCTCGAGCTGTACTGCTGATCTAACCAGCATAACCTATAACTGAAAAGTTCATCTCTACTTGATTCCCAAGTAGACTATTCTCTATCTGTAAAGCCTAGCACTTACTCCTACAGTACTTGCACCTTGATAAAGCACTCTTATTATAGATAGTACCCCACCAGCCTAAAACCCACTTCCCCGGAGTCCTTTGAAAGTCTCTTTATCTACTACTTCTAGTATGTCGAGGGATCAGTTGCTAGTGTCCTCTCCAGCTCAACTGGTGAACCTGGGAATATTGAGGCAATGTTACAATTGCCTCATGTACACAGACAATCCTCTCCTTCTCCCACAAAACACAAATACATGCGAGAGATGCAACTATACGGCCAAACTGGAGGCTGAGCTCTCTCAACATAGGACTGGCAAGACCAGACAGGAGGAGAAGGTAACCACACACAATACATACCCAGTCACACATGGTACCATCACAACTTCAAATCATACACATACTCACACAAAGACATACCCGAGGCTCTGATCAAAAATTTACCAAAACAGCAGAGGCCACCAAAGCAGACACCCAAACAACTACCACCTCACGACCCAACACATGCAACACATAGACCACACAGTCAGAGTGTCAAACAGTCACAGCCCTTAAGGCCAAACAAAATGCCAGACACACTTGTCATTGGTGATTCCATAGTCAGACACACTGACGTCCGCTCACCAGACTGAGTAAGGAGAAGGTCACAGTAAGCTGCCTGTCGGGCGCTAGAATCCGCCACATAACGCAAGCACTCAGGTCTCTCAACAGCAGGTACAAGTACAACTCAGTCATTGTCCACGCTGGTGTCAACGACCTGAGACATACCTCCTTGGACTACATGAAAAGGGACATCGAGGAGCTCTCTGATTATGTAGCCCAGGCAGGTATGACCCTGACCTTGAGCAGTATCCTACCTTCACCTAGAATGATGCCACAATACAGTGATAAGATGATCAGCTTTAATAATTGGCTTAAATTCTGGTGTCATTCAAAGGGGATCCAATGTCTGTCTGCCTGGGATGACATGCTGGACAAGCCACGCTGCGGCTTGCACCTGTCACCCTGGGCTTCCGGATATTGGCAAAGGCTCTTGCCACCCCCATAGTGCCTTTTTAGGCAAGGCTCAAATTCTAAACCTACCACCCTAGAACACCAAAAGGAAAAAAACTAAGGGTAATGCTGCTCAATGCCAGAAGTCTCAATCTCAAGATGCACGACTCGAGACCCTTCTCAATATGGAGAACATCGATGTCTGTGCTGTGACAGAAACCTGGTTCAAGGCTCCTGAGAGCACCCCAGCACTAACAGGTTTCACCTCATATCATGCGTTCTGGCCCCAAAATCCGGACAACACCAAGAAAGGAGGGTGTCCATATTCATAAAGGACACCCACACCTCAAGGTTGGTGGCAACGCACTATGCATCGGAGACCATCCAGGTGCAATTAACCATAGGCAAGACTGCTCTGCAATTTGTAGCATGTTACAAGCCACCCTCTCAAACTCAGGAACCTCACATGGCCTTCCTGAAAACATTGGAGGGGATAAATGTATCTCAAACACCATCATACTAGGTGACTTCAACTACCCTAATATAGACTGGGAACACTACTCAAGCCCAACACTCTAACCCAAAGATTCCTGGAGTTCATAAACTCAAATGCCATGGAACAACTAGTCACCATCCCCACAAGAGGAGAAAACATACTTGATCTCATCATCACGAACATGGGATCAAAATGTTCAACACCGGAAGTATACCCCTCACTGGTGAGATCAGATCATAAACTAATCTCGTTGGAGGTCCTCATCCCGCCCCACCTGGAACAAAAAGACCACAGTGAAAAACTTCTCAAAAGCCAATTTCACACTTCTAAAACTAGTGTGGTCTCCTTTAAGGCCCCTGAGCCAGTGGTAAACATTACTCAAACCGCTGAATCACTTACAAATGCCTTCTACCAGCACCTACAGGACTGCATGGATCAGGCAATCCCAAACAAAACTAAGACTCTCTGTACCAAAGGCAAGCATCCAGTCTGGTGGACCCCAGCCATAAACAAGCTCTACAACAAAAGGAGGAAGCTACTACAAGATAGAGCAAAATCCTTGAAAGGTAAGACACCTTTGATCATTATAAGTAAAAACTAAGAGCTCTCATAAAATCATCCAAGGCAAATTTTGAGAGAAAAATCGCCAAGGACTCTAAAGACAATCATAAGGCCTTCTTTAGCTATGTTAGAAACCTAGGAGGAAACTCCCAGATATGCTCAGAATTAGTTCAAAATGATGTGAAAATTACTGAACCTACACACATTGCTAACATACTGGCTGACAGGTTCAGTGCAAACTTCTCCCCCCTCCCCAAAGGAGAGATATCTATTCCAGAGGATTGTAGCCCCCAAACATCTCCAACGCCCAGGTGAGAACTGCCCTCACTAAGGCAAAAACACAGCATCCATGGGACGGATGGTGTCCCCGGCTGTGTGCTTCATGAACTCAACGAGGAATTAAACCCACAGTTAGGACAGCTGTTTAATCTTAGCCTCACCTCAGGATACGTACCCAAGGAGTGGGTCCCACTTCATAAGGGCGGTGCCTCCACAGACCCTGGAAATTACCGCCCATTAGCTTGACAAGCCTTATCTGCAAAGCCATGGAGAGGATCATAATGGAACTCATAAATAAAGACATAGGGAACTTGCAGACTTTGGATCCAACCCAGTTTGGCTTTGTCAAAGGCAGATCCTGCCTCTTAAACTTGGTTGACTTTTTCGAGACAGTCACCAAGGCCATTGATGAGGGAAAGGCAGTCCATACAGCCTACCTCAACCTGGCAAAGGCCTTCGACACAATACCCCACTCAGGTATCATCGAAAAACTCATCAGCTTGAATGTAAACCCATACATCACAAGATGGGTTGCAAACTGGCTAAGTGACAGAACCCACAGGGTCAGAGTTGCTGGAGCCATGTCAGACTCAAAGCCTGTCACAAGTGGTGTCCCACAAGGCTCAGTCCTGGGTCCACTCTTGTTCGGCATCTACTTTTCTGAAGTACAAGCAAACACAGAAGGGTTATGGCTGACAAAGTTTGCAGATGACTGCAAACTGGCGCCATAGTCGAAAACACATCTGACACAGATATCCTCCAGAAGGGCCTCACAGAAACGGATAACTGGTGCCAGAGCCATGGCCTGAAGTTAAGCGCCAAAATGCATAGTCATACCCTTTGGGAAAAACAAGGTTACCCCTAGCTACCATATAGGTGGCAATCCACTGAGCACAGAAAAGTCATCAGGGATCTGGGGACCCAAGTTGACAGTAGCTTGACACTCATGTTGCTAAAGTAGTTAGGAAAACCTTCTATATCGCCCACCTGATCATGAAGGGATTCACATCTAGATCAAGGGAGGTCATCGTCCCCTGTACTCATCACTCATTAGACCTATGATTGAGTACAATGCCCGTTCGGAATGTATCTGACCAGACACCTGCTGCAGCTTGAAAGGCCCCAAAAGTTCCTCACCAAAAGGATAAAGGGTCTCAAAATATGTCTTATGCTGCCCGACTGAAAGAACTCCAGCTCTATTCAGTCTCATACCGCTTGCTCAGAGGTGACCTGTGCCTGACATATAAGGCCATGTCAAACCCAGATTTGATGAATATGCTTCACCTCAAAAATCTAGATCCCTCAGAACCACAAGGGCGGAGACTTAAACCTTGACACGGTTATAAATAGGACGTGCTGGAGGGACAGATTCATCACCCAGAGACTCCCTATGCTGTGGAACAAAATCCCGGTACATGTGAGGCAGAGCACCTCGCTGGCCTTGTTCAAGAGGAATCTTGACCAATGGATGGGACATCGCAGATATACCCCAGGGATTACTTCAGTGTCACTGCTTGACAGAGGCACAGAAAAATGATAGGCATAGTTTTTATTCAAACTAAAGGGGTGGCGAAAGCCACATAACTATGGGCTAGGCTTATAAATGCCCTTGGGCAGATAGCCTAGTATGAACCTATGAACCTATGAACATTTAACCTTCAAACTCTTGAACTTTCGATCATATGGTGTCGACCATATGACATTTAACATTTCAAGCATTCAGACTTCTAATAGGAACCCCAAAATTCCTTTCTCATAAAAATGGTAAAATCTGTATTATACAATGACTGGCCATTAACATTCAAAAACAAGCACACTGATTGGTCAACTAAACCAGCATGCCCATTGTAAATCAAGCATATACCAATAGACAAAAAGTCTGATCACCCAGACTTTCTTCTATTAATATACGCTGTAACTTTTTAACTTTTCTTGACCAAAAAAAAATATATAATAAGAACATTTGAAATCCAGACAGTCTAGAGGTATGAAAGAGAGGGGATGGAGAAAATACTAGGAAAATCAGGTACAGTATTCAAAACTAAAGAAACATACTTGATTTTCCTTGTATTTTCTCTGTCCCATCTCTCTCGTACCTCCCAAGTGTCCCGATTTCACACTTTATTAACAAACAAAAAAAAAAAAAAAACAGAAGAAGAAGCAACAGATACCTCCCTTTTTTCCCTTGTTTCAGTTTCAAAGCACTGATATACTGCATAAGTGTGGGAACTGAAACCCCATATGCATGTGCAGTACACCAAGTTTGTGTCTTTCGGCTTTTCCCGGTTAGGGGTTGCCACATGTGCATGTGCAGTACACCAAGAAAGCCCCCAAATACAAAAACAAAGCAGAAAAACACCATGGCACCATTATATAAGGATATTATTTTAGAAAAGTAATCATTTTTTTTCTTAAATAATGTCACTGTATAATAGCAATAACCTACAGCTGGGTATGGGTAATGCTGGCCATGGTTAGCTTTCTTTGGTCACTTGAGCTTCACGCTCATGACCAAACCACACCAACCATGGGTAAATCCAGCATTACCCACACCCAGCCATGGGTTATTGCTATAATAGTTTTATTCAGAACACAGGCTCTTAATAGCATGCAGAAATGTTAAGGCAAAAAAATTGAAATTCAACAGACTTATAACCCTGTGCTTAACCTAAAGACTCTAACCTGCCAAGTTTTACTGTGTTAAATCTAATTAAGTCTGCAATTTTACAAGTTTAACAATGTTACATTTTTTCACCCCAACCATGCAGTATAGAATTTTCTTCACAGCACATCATGAATGCGGTAGCTCTCATTTCTAAGTGATACTTTTTGTTTATTCATTCTTCCCTAGGTGCCAGCACATCAGTACAGATGAAGAGCTTTCCTCAGTGGTGCCAGTGATTAAGGATTGAGTAGTCTGGTGCTAGAGGGATGGGTGGTGTGGGCAGGACTGAATAGGTGAGATGCCAAGCTGCTGTACCAGGAAGTGGGAAGGGACCGACACTGCCAGTCTGACTACAAGTAATGGTTGTTGCTATAACCCGGCAGCTCTTCAGATTATGTATTTATTAATTTACTTATTTTCATTATTTTGCATCATATTCCTGTTCTACTATGAGCTTTAAATTTCCCCATCTAAATTCACCTGTAATAATGACACTGGTTTCAGCCAGGTGTAGTTCTGTAAACAGAGGCAGCATGTTCTATCCCATGTATCATTCCCAAGATTAATCTGGGTGTAGTCTTCTTCTGGGCTCAGGAAGACCAACTGTTACAAACACTGATCTTCAAAAGAGGCCAAAGCTGCAGGACCTCAAGCCTACATCCTCTTCCTCCATAGATCAGGCTTCTGTACGTTCAGTCTGTTCCAGTCTATACATCTAACACCTCTATATCTACACTAGTAACAAAACCTATGTCTTCAGAAGCTTTGGTAGACACTTTGTCCATATATATATATATATATATATATATATATATATATATATATATATATATGTTAACATTGTCAGATCATTACAATGCTTATTTTATATTAATCTTCTTTCCTGCTACTCATAAATCAGTAGCTGTTCTAGTGCATGCATTTATGTTAATTTGGGGTTCAGTTGTCACACTCAGTTATTCCTCACCATTGCATAATATTTGTCACAACTCTAAAATAACTATAAATGATTTTTATTCATTCTGGGGTACACAGTAGTCTAGGGCTATATCTGGAGTTTAAAGGAAAGGAACTCAAACTTGGTAAGAGGTTGAAATCACTTTTATTAATCCTTAATTTACTGACCTGAGTTTGGTAATCTCTTACATGTGCAAACAAGCTGTCCCAGTAGGCTATTTATTTTATTTATTTATTTTTATTTGCATTCTGGTATTCTGTTCTTGCATAATCCACCTTTTATAGATTTCCTAAGGTTTGAGAGAGCTGAGAGTACCAGAAATATACAAACTTCACATTAAGAAAGACAGTGTTTATCTGTCTTTTTCAGTTTCCTTTCTACCCCTTAAATAAAGTCCATCTGTTGCAACAGTTTATACATATTAGTTTACAGACAGAAAAAAAATAGGTAATATAAAAAGAGACAGCAAGAACTTAACTGGCATACAGCTTTAAATTAGCAACTTGAATGGTTACTCAGACAGAAATATTCAGTAGTCTGAATTAATTAGGTGGATTCACAAAGTATTACTTTCCCCTAAATGTTGACAGCTGAGAAGTTCCTGTACCTGCTTTTCAATTCATTAAGTTCTTCAGAAAAAAAAGTTGGTGGGAGTAAGACAGGCAGTCAAATCACCTGCTGTTAATAAGTGTCACAAAACTTTAAAGAGAAGCAGACCTAAGATGAAAGAGAGATTAATTAATCCTCTATAAACAGCCTTGGCAGGTCTAATTTTGGATATTAGACCTGATGCTCTTAGGGTAATTTATAATCTAGTCTGCTTTGACTATGCCCAGCGGTGATACACAACACAGAAATGCAATAGCAATGCTAACTAAGTCTCAAAACAGTCTGTGCTCTATTCTGAAGCAGACATGAACAGAGCCATTATAATAAGAATGGTTATCGTTTTCAGATTTGCAAGTGTTTTAGAGTGGAGAGCAAATTAACAGATCTCATGAAACCAGTCTTAAGTGTACAGAAGAATGTATTTCATTCCAGTCCCATCACAGGCTACAGTTAAACGTTCCACAGGACAATTCCAACCAGTGGAATAAGCTGAAAGCTTAAATTCAGAGCACATAGCAAAAATAAATAAATAAATACATAAATACATACATACATAGTGCGGGGAGCAAACTCATGGAAGCATTCACAATATTATATCTACATTTTGTAAGAGTATGACCTTATTTTACTGCAGAGTATCAAACTGCAGAACAATAGCAGCCTGAAAGAAGTTCACATGGCAATTTATACATTTTAGTTAGGCTGTACATGACAAAAGCTCAAAGGGAAATCTTCTGTCTCTATAATCATTGTAGTTTATTTAGTCATCATCTGATTGATTGGGACTGAAAAGCTAACAGCACAGCATGGCAACATATAAAGGTGGTAAATGAAAAAAAAAATTAAATGACGGAAACCGTAGCAGCGAAATCCAGACTAGCAAAATAACAAAACATTCATGCAAATCAGAGAAAGCCATAAAACAGATATAGACCAGCTTTTTAAATAATTAGCCACGTCCTAGAGGAATACAGTACCGACAGGACAGAAGCACAGCAGTGAAAGCAGATGAAGTCAGAATACAGCATAAAAGAAAAAACAGTGGGCAGAAGAGTAGCTCACGGACATTAGTAGTGAGCAAGACTGTAAAGGAGACTGTGTAGGAACATGAACAGCATGCTGCTGTCAGAGATTTTAAAAAATTAACCAAGCAAGGCAGTCCCATGGTACAGCAGGATAAAGCTCTTACTGTGTCCCAGATTACCTGCATTCTATTAGACACCAGGCAGTAGAGGGGCTGCAGGAGGAGGATGGAGTGAGTGTCCAGAATCAACCTGCCCATCCTGGGGGAGGGAGGCAGCCTAGGCTGGTGACAGTAAAACAGCATTACATGCCTGGCAAGCTGTGTGCTGCATAGGTTGTGTGCCAGTTAGTCAGGTGGTTGTGCATATGCTGGAGTCTGCATGCACCTCAAGAAGGCAGCAATTGTAGAGTTTACAAGGGTGCTGCAGGGAACTTAGAGTTAGGCCAGACTTCCTGACAGCAGTATGATTCTACACCCTGATCTTCTCACTGGTCCCATATGTGGGTACTGTAGAGCCCAGGTTAGGCTAAGGCTGGTCTGGTAGACCTGGTGAACAAGGAGAGGAGCTTGTGGCAGTCTATGGCGAACAGTATGGAGAAAATAAAATGCCAGGTATAAAACAGAATTGCCACATCTTCATTGTACTATTTGGTTTTGTTGTACTAATGTAAAACCTGAAACTTCCAGACATAAATCTTTAAGGAAGTCAATGGATATGCTTGTTGCAGTATACTAAAGACTGTTTACACTACTAAGCTATGTTGAGTGATTTGTCAAATGCAATATTTGCAGATGGATAGAAATGGCTGTCAGGGCACTGACTTTCTGAACCAAATCACTACCCACAGTCACAACCCACACCTCCAAACGGGCTCCATTGCACAGCAATGTACAACCCCCATAACCATGTAGTACTGCATGTCAACCTTAATATAAAGAGCAAAGTGAAAAGGTAACAGTCAAACAATGAAAGGGCTGCTGTGGATGTCATCTTTGCTTTGTTTTATTACATTTATAATTCTATTAATTTCTGAGACATAGCCAAGGCAAAGTGTGCAGTGATTAAATGTCTTATGAATGTTTACACTTAACACTTTTCCTGTAAAGCACATGCATGCACAATGCTGTAGCACAGATCTTTATTCTGTATCCTGTTCCTTTATTCACTTACCCCAGCTGTGCCCCTCTCTTCCCATGCAATCACATGTGGATAATAACCAAAACAGGTACCACTTCACCTTTACATTATCTAGGACCTAACTCATCTGGTCCAAATCTGCAGTACATCTGTTGAGCAAACTAACCTTCTGAGTCGGGGACTGTGAATGTGTGTATGTGTGTCTATATCATAAGGTATGTGTATGTGCTTGTGTGTGTGTGTGTGTGTGTGTGTGTGTGTGTGTGTGTGTGTGTGTGTGTGTGTGCGTGCGTGCATGCGTGCGTGCGTGTGTGTGTCTGTGTGTGTGTGTGTGTGTGTGTGTCTGTATGTCTCCCACCTCTTTCTTTCTCCCTGTCTCTCTATACATACATATATATATATATATATATATATATATATATATATATATATATATATACACACACACACACACACACACACACACACACACACACACACACACACACACACACACACCAAGTATGCAAAAATTTCAGAAAGTTTAGATTTTTGCTTTGAAGTGTTTGCACAGGTATTTTTATGCCCCAAGCACTTCAGAGAATTTTTCCTGAGGTAGATAGCTATTGCTGGAGGTGTGAATGAAAAGAGAAAGGTAACTGGGAATGCATTTTTGGGAGTATAATGAGTTAGTGGATTCTAAAAGGACATCCATGAAGAGTACTATATCAGAAATGTTTGAGGAGCAAAAAATCAATTACTCAGACAGGGAAATCAAAATCTAAACCAACTATAAGTGAAGCACTGAATATTGTAAAAGATAAAAAAATGAAGGTCAGATCTTAAGAAAAGGGAAGAAGCAAATTACATAAAAATAAATGGAATTTCTGGGAACAATACATGCAGAATAATGTTTGCAAGGAGTGAGGTTTATGAGAAGGCAGGAGTTGAGGAATTTATGTAATGTTGGAGGGAATAATAATTGTTAAGAAGAAAGAAAAAATATATATGTAATGTATAATGCATGTAAATGACTAAGTTAACATGGTTTGTTTTCATTTCTATTAATGTAGTGCCTATGCCTTAAGTAATAATTTAATAAAGGTGTTTCAAAAAGGAAAAAAAAAAGACTTTTCTCAGTTCAAGAAACTGTGGATATTGTGGATGGAGGGATCACAGTTAGATGCTCAGTGGCCTGAAAATGCCTATAATAAAGATGGGGTGGAGGGGCAGCAGTCTGTCATACAGTCCCAATAAAGAGACATGGGTATGTATAAACATGTTAGAAGGAACTAAGATATGGCTTCAGGGAGAAGATATATGAGAGCTCATGTGATATCAGAACCCAACTGCTGAGTTTGTGAGAAAATACCAGTTGTTAATTAGTGACAAAGTCAGTGCAGAAACTGAAAAGGAAGGACACTTACAACATGATATAGAGGCTTCTCAGAGGATACCTTTCATTAAAGTAACAATAAATGTCTGTGCGAAGACAGATATGAAAAGATCCAGAGTAGTAATCCTCTAAATGAGGAAAGGGAACCTGAGTAGGGCCCTAGATTTCCCTCTGCACATCTAAAACAGAGGGCAGGTCAGAAACAATTTAGTTAAACCGAAGTCACTGAGGCAAAGCTAAAGGAATTTTCAAAATATAAAGCAAAAGGCAGTCACTGGCATGAGTTTCCTTTTTTATTAGAAGAAATGGGAGAGTTAAAACATCTATACATGCATTTGTAGGTGAGAGGCCACCCCCTCCATTTCACTAGTATGCTAGTATGGCTTCTTGAATCGGCAGCTTTGGACTTAAGCAAAGAAAATGTTAAGAAAGCATAGTGGGGGGGTGATATTTTAAGCATGATAACAAAAAACATAGAGCAGTTGGAAAAAAAGACGAGTAAGCTAGTCCCATCCCATACTCATATTTTGAGTTTAAAAAAATGACTTGCTGAACAAATGCAAAGAAGAACTATTGCACCAATGATAGGTTAGAAAACATGTTTGAAAACTTGTGGTGAAGCTAGCACATAGCTATATTTTGGGAGAACATTTGAGATTTACATAACCAAAGCTAGATCTGTAGTTAGATTTTACTGGCCTGATGTAATTGAAAACAATGAGAACTTTTACGCAGCTTGTCCTTAATGTCTAAAGATAACACCAAACCCTGTTTCAAAAGTCTGGTGATACACATGCTTATTACTGGAGTCTATTCAATCGGATAGTCATAGATCCTGTAGGTCCATTTCTAAAGTCAATTAATGGCTACCAGTTTATTCTAGTGATTACTGATTATGCCACTAGTGTTTTTTTTTTTTTTTTGCAGTAATCTCCAAATGGGAATTCTGTTTATCTCCAGGGTAACGCACTAGCTTTGCCCTTCTTTTAAAATAAAGCAGAGCAGTTGAGAACTTCACTTTACCACCCCCAAACTGGGGATTAGTGGAAGGTTTTATAAAAGAAGATGGTAAAAATTGGAATCAGTTGTTTCCCTGTTCCCTTTTTGCTGTAAGAGAGGTACCCCACATTTCAACAAGATTTTCCACATTTGAGTTACTGTATGGCAGGCATCCTAGAAGCTTGCTGAGCATAGTAAATTAGAATTGGGAGGAATAGAAACATTTAAAAGTGTTAAAAAAAAGCACACTAAAAAAGAAAAAAGCACACTAAAAGCACACTTTTACAAACTTTCAAGACAGGCTGAAAATTGTTATATTGAGAGTTACTGAACTATGCAAATGACACACGGGATACAATAGAAGGTATATAACAGGAATGCCAAACTTAGGGAGTTTAAATAAGGAACAAAATGGTGGTATTAGCTGACTCTGGTAAAAGTTAGTAGCAATATGGCAAGGTCCCTGGGAGCCAATAAAGAAAATAAATGAAGCAAACTATAAAATAAGACAAAGTAGAAATAAAAGATCAGAGGAAATATATCAAATAAATCTATTAAATCATGGAAGGAAGCTGAAGTTTCTACAGTTAACCTAGAGATAGACATGGGCACCAAAAACAGAGTATAAGGGAATTCTATCCAAAACTTTGGCTAAGGCCCAGAAACAGGAAGGAAGGTTCTTACTGAGAAATAGAGCTTTGTTTTGTTTTGTTTTGCTTTGTTTTTCCTGAGTTATCTGAAAAAACAAATTTAATACAGCATCACACTGAAACTGAAGAGGATAGACAGTAAACTTAGAGAGAGCTAGAAAAGAAATAAACAATAAGCAAAAAAGTTAAGAAAATATTTTAGTTAGGCTTTAATGAGGTGTCACAAACTGTGCTGGTTTCACAGCTGCATAAGATTTTGCAATGATTTGTGGAAATTAAATCAGACAGACAAATCTGACACTTATCCAATACCTAGAGTGTAAAGTAAAACTTTTGACCATCACAGGTTTAACCAAGGGTTACTATAGCAATAACCCACGCCTGGGTGTGGGTAATGCTGGATTTACCCACAGTTGGTGTGGTTTGGTCACGAGGGCGAAGCCCGAGTGGCCAAACAAAGCCAACCCTGGGTAAATCCAGCATTACCCACACCCAGGCGTGGGTTATTATACAATGACATTATTTAAGAAAAATAATAATTACTTTTCTTAAATAATGGCATTGTATAATGCCTCCTTGCTGCCCTTCCGCAGCTCTCTGGTATTCTGCGGCAGTTCTGATGTACTGCACATGCGTATGCCTACGCAGTACATCAGAGCTGTGGGCAAAAGCAACGGAGAAAGCAAGATCTCCATTGCTTTTTAAAAACTGTTTTGCTATGTTGAATGGGTTTAACATAGCGAGACAGCTTTAAAAAAAGCAACGGAGAATCTCTGTTGCTTTTTTAAAGCTGTCTCACTATATTAAACCCATTTAACATAGTGAGACAGTTTTGAAAAAAGCAACGGAGAAAGCAAGATCTCCGTTGCTTTTTACAAACTGTCTCGCTATGTTAAAGGAGTTTAACATAGCGATACAGCTTTAAAAAAGAAACAGAGATTCTCTGTTGATTTTTTTAAAGCTGTCTCGCTATGTTAAACTCGTTTAACATAGTGAGACAGTGTGAAGCAATGGAGATCTTGCATTCTCCGATGCTGTAAAAAAAAAAGAGTTATAGTAATGGAAAAAGTCCGGGCGACCGGACCTTTTTCCATTACTATAACTCTGATTTACAACGTGCACGCTGACCAATCAGCATGCACATTTTTGAATATTAATGGGGGGGTCATTGTATAATGGCAGTTTTCCCTCACACCTGAAGCCAAATAGAAGACATTTCCCACCTCTGATAATCTTTTTTACTATACTGCCTTACCCTTTCAAGTTCATGGAGCTCTTGCCACTTTTCAAAGCCATGTGGATAGAATTCAGAAACATCATACCAGATGCCCATCAGTGTATTTTGATGATATATTAATTTATTAAGAAGAATGAAAGTCACTTATATAAGTATAAGCTGTATTGGACTGTTTGAGGCAGGCAGAACTTACTTTTAATGCTGCCAAATGTAAGCTTTGTATGACAGAAGTCAGATAATTGGAGTATGTGACTGGGGGAAGAGTGATTAGACCTCCCACACACAAAATAGAACATGCTAAGAACTGGCCTATACCCAGTACTAAATGACAAGTGAAGGCATTTTAGGAGTAGCAGGCTACTATAAAAACCTTGTACCCAATTTTGCTACCTATGCTATCCTCCAACAGACCATTCAAAAGGCAAGGCCCACATTCAGATAAGATTGACAATAGCTACAGGTGAGACTTTTAGCCAACTCAAAACTTCTTTTTTTATGTTCAGGACCAGTTTTTGTTGCTGCTGACTTCAGTAAAAAATAAGTTATGTACTCACCATAACGTTCCATGTGAGTTGTTCATCTCGCCTTCATTCTTAGTGATGAGTTCAGAGCTGATCCTCGGCTCAGACTTGGCCAAAATGCAAAAGCTCGAGGTTTTCAACCAGCTCGTGGCCTACTCCCTATCCCATGATGCACTGATGCTTCCCTCAGATCTTGTTTGCTGCCACCTAATGTAAGGATAATATATAAAATTTTGTAATGGTAATATCAAGAATAAACTAGAAAAAGACCAACACTGCTATGAGTTGTCCAACTTCTCAGTCCCCAAGAAAACTGGAAGGGGGTTAGAAGGGTGGGACGTAAGAATGAAGGCAAGATGAACAACTCACATGGAATGTTATGGTGGGTACAGTACATAACTTCTTTGTGTGAAGTTGTTGAATCTCACCTTCATTCTTACTGATGGGTTAGCGACCCAAGCACCATATTTCTCGAGTGGCTCACGGGAGTATATTCTTCAGGACAGTAGAACCAAAGGAGGCCCTGTCCCTGGAGGCCCTATCCACCTTGTAATGAGTGAAGAAGGTATGAGGCCTAGACCACGTGGCTGCTGCACAAATGGAATCTATTGGTAGCTTGGCCAGAAGGGCTGCAGATGTGGAGACAGCTCTAGTTGAGTAGGCCTTTACTTTTTGATGTAATGGCGTGTGAACAGAACTATATCTAAAGGAGATACAATCTGATAGCCATTTTGACAAGGTGTTTTTTACTACTGGAGAATCTTTCTTTAAATCTGAGAATGAAACAAAGAGCTGTTCTGACTTTCTAAAGTCCTTGGTCCTGTGTAAATAAAATCAAAGCTGCCTGTGGACATCAAGCTTATACAGCATATGTTGCATCTGATTAGTATATTTTGGGAAAAAAACGTAATTCTATAGTTTGATTAAGATTTGTCTCTGAACAAACTTTAGGTAAAAATGACAGGTTTGTCCTAAGTAAAACTCTGTCATTATGAAAAATCAAATATGGGGGGTTTATGGACAAGGCCTATAACTCTGAAACCCACTGAGCAGAAGTAATAGCTACTAGAAAAATGGTTTTCCATGATAGAGATCTCAGGTCACAAGATGAGGCTGGTTCAAATGGGGGTAGGATGATTCATGAAAGAATGAAATTTAGATTTCATGGTGTAGCCGGGGATTTAATGGGGGGTCTCAAATGAACAGTACCCTTAAAAAATCTTTTAGAGAGCCTGTGAGACATGATACTAGACACTTGATCACCCAAATGAAAGTTAGAAATTGCTGCCAATTGAACCCTAATGGTTTCTGCAGCTGTCCCTTCATTAAAAAGTTTGGTCAAAAGCTCTAAAATGGATGAAACTGAAGCTTGATATGGGTCAATACTGTTTTGAAATGCCCATAGAGTAAACCTTTTCCATTTACTAAGGTATAACTTCCTGGTCGAAGCTTTATGAGAGGATGTCAGAATGTGCTTAGTTGCAGCTGAGAGGTTCTGAAACCTGGCTATTCTTGGAATTGGAGCAGCCAAGCTGTCAATTTGAGGGCATGAAGGGTAGGATGAAGAGCCCCTGATGAAGGAATCAGAAGATCTGGAACTGGGTCCAGAATCCAAGGTTCTTCCAATAGATGAGGCTGAAGAAAGAGGAACCAAATCTGACGAGGCCAGTAAGGGGCTATTAGAATGATGGTCCTTCCCAGAGTCTTTGCTTTCTGTAAAACTTTGGGTATCAGTGGAAAGGGTGGAAAGGCATAATGGAGACTCAGGGGCCAACTGTGTACAAGCGTGTCCCTTGGGGGATCTCCCATAGGGGGGGGTTAGGGCAAACTAGCTGCTGCATTTCATGTTCGTTGGAGTTGCAAAGAGGTCGCAGTGAGGCTGGCCCCATCTGTGGAATATCCTTTCTGCCACATCTTGTTTCAGGGACCACTTGTGAGGCAAAAGAATTGCTCTGCTCAATTTGTCTGCTATCACATTGGACTTGCCTGGGATGTGTGTCGCTATCAGAAAGCGCTGGGTGGAAGTCACCCACTGCCATACTCTCAGGGCCTCTTGACATAGGGGGTAAGATCTGGTTCCTCCTTGTTTGTTTATGTACCACACCACTGACGTGTTGTCCATCTGAATTGCAATAGTCCATAGAAGAAGGGAGTCTTGAAAGGACTGCAACACTAGAAGTACCTCACTCATCTCTAGGCCATTGATATGCAGGTGAGCCTCATATTCCTTCCACATTCATGTTCTTCCCTGATAATGCCTCCCCACCCTATCAGGGAGGTGTCCGTGGTCACCGTGGCAACGGGAGGGGGTAGATCAAAGGGGCAACCTATTGTTACTTGTTGAGATGTCACCCACCAGTGAAGGTCGTTCTTGCATGAGTTCGTTATCACAATTTGATGTGACATTGGAAGTTCTTGAAAGGACCATTGAGTGAACAGAAGCCATTGCGGTATATGCATATGGATTCGACCTAAAGGAATCGCAATGACTGCCGCTGCCATACTCCCCAATAATTTGAACACCATTGAAACTGGGGCTTTTTCTTTTGATAGAAGATTCAGGACCTGTTTCCGTAGAATACAAACCCTTTCTGGTGGAAGTTTTATGGTCATGGAAATGGTATCTATGTCTGATCCTATAAAAACAGTACATTTGGATGACAACAAGACAGATTTTTCTGAATTTACGGTAATCCCCAACTGACTGCAGAGGTTTAATGTTGTGTCCCTTGCTTGTATGAGTTGATGCCTGGTGATGGCACTGAGAAGCCAACTGTCTAGGAATGGAAACACCTGGAATCTTAAGCCTCTCAGGTGAGCCATGACTACTGCCATGCATTTGGTGAACACTCTGGGGGCTGTAGTGAGACCAAAGGGCAGAGCTCTAAATTGGTAGTGACTGGTTCTCAGCCAAAAGTGCAAATGATCCCCGGATGGTCTGGCCATTTTGATTTGGTAGTATGCATCCTGGAGATCTACTGAGCACATCCAATTGTCTTTTCTGAGAAGGGGAAGTATCGACTGTAGCGTGACCATCCAGAACTTTGTCTTTTTGACAGATCTGTTTAGTCTGCTGAGATCTAAAATGGGTCTCCAGTCCCCTGTTTTCTTTGTAACTAAAAAGAATCTTGAGTAAGTTTTGGCTCCTCTCTGGTCTGCCGGGAGTGGTTGGATGACTCTTTTTCCTAGCAACCTTTGAATCTCTACAGTTTCTTGTTCCCTGTGACTGGGTGGAATGTCCAAGATTTTCCTTACAAGAGGAGGTGGAGTGGCAAAGGGAATGGAGTATCCTCTGGATATGATGCTTTGTACCCAGTGATCTTTTGTTATTTTTTGCCAGGCATCTGGTTACAAAGATAAGCATCCCCCGACTGCCTCCAGAGATGGACAGGTGGGCCTCCTTTCAGGAGTGCTGATAGGGCTTTGCAGAGAACTGATTTCCATCACCCTGATTCTGCGGACCCCCTCTGCCATGTGGACAGCATCTCCAATTATTTCCCCCTCCTCTGCCTCTAGAGGGGGGTTCACCATGAGTGTCCTGGAAAGGTACTTGAGTTTTACAGAACCACATCTTCCCTCCCTTCTGACCTTTAGAGCAAGGTCTGGTAGGGGTGGAAAAATGGACACCAATGGCAGACAGAGTCTTTCCATCCTGTTCATCCTGGTAAGCATTTCCTTCACTTTGGGTCAAAAAAGGGAGACAGCGAAAGGGGTGTTAATAAAGGATGACTTGAAGGGCCCTGCAAAGGAACATAAGTGGATCCAGGAATGTCTCCTAAGAGCAATTCCTGTACTACTGCACTACTCATTCCATCAGCTGCGTATGAGACCGGATGCATGGAAGAGTTTACAAAGGAATTAAGGGTAGAAAACTGGGAATTTACTTTATTGGATACCCCCGCAGCTATGGAACCCTGAAGAGTATCATCCAGCTCTTTTAGGAGATCTCTTTGTAGTCAAGTAAAATGTGTGAGATAGTTCAGTGATCGGAGGGCAAAGACCGCTGAACTAAACATGTGCTTTCCATATATGTCCATGATCCTAGAACCCTTATTAGGAGGCTGGACAGACGCAGAAGTTTCTGACAATTCATTCTTGGTGGCTGCTGCCACCACCATGGCATCAACAGGTACCCCTTTGGTTAGAAAGGCCTTGTCCTGGGGAGAAGTTATAAATTTATTAGGCCTCCAAGGGACAGGTACCATGGTATCTGGGGACTCCCACGCCTTTCAAGAGATCAGTTCCATCAGCTCATCAAAAGGTGGAGACAACCAAGTGGTGGAGGCCTGAGACCCGAAAGCCTTCAGGAGGACTGACTCATCATCAGTAGGGTTAATGGACTTCCAGCCACCCCTCTGTTTAAGAATTTCCAAGATATCTGCGAAGGAGATATCTTCTGAGGGGGACCGTGGGGACCCTTCTGACTCATCTAAGTCAGTGTCTGAAGTGACGGATTCTTGTGGGGAATCCAGATGCTTCTGCTTGCATAACCTCTTCCTGGGAACCTCATCAGTGGGAGCTTCTGGTGAGGTCTCGGAAGAGCAGGGTTCACCCAATGGGGCATCCTGAGGCTCTGGGTCTCTACACTTTTATGAGATTTGTGAAGCAGAGGTAGATACAGGCACTTTAGGGGAGGAGGTTACTGGTCCTGGTGATGTGGAGTCCTTAGGAGACAATACTCTCCTCATGGCATTGAAAGCCCCCTGGCTCCAATAAAAAGGAACCTCTGAATCTGAAGAGGCAGGTGACTCCCTCTGCACTGAAGCAGTGGTCTCCGAGCCCAAGGTAGGTGCCAAACTCATCCGAGCCAAAGACCTGAGAGGCAAAGTCAGAACTGAGAAGTCGGTTTGACTATCCTCTCTGGACCCGACCGGTGAGTGTCGGATCCTAGACTCTACGGTCAGCACTGAGGAAGTCTGAGTTGTTGAAACCCACAGGCCTGGAACAGGTGTTGGTTCCTTCAGTTCCACAATCATCAGCTCTGAACACTCCATCTCTGAAACCTCAAGTTGGGTCAGAGGAGGAACGGAAGAAGCAGGAAGGGTTTTGGATGGTTCAGAAGCCCTGATGGTCTACACTGACAAAAGTTTGGCCAGCACCAGTGTCTGCAGCAGCCTCTGCACCACACGATCCACATCCATGTCCAAAAGCCTTGAGGACTGAGAAGAGGCCACAGATGATGCCACTGACTGAAGAATAGGCGACTTGAGGGTAGGAGATACCGGCTCCAAAATTGGGGACCAGCTCCTACCAATAGCCACAACTGTTGGTTCCGATACCTGTGGAGTAGATAGTTTGTCTGATAGTTTCAGAGTCAATTAACCTTTTTTTGGCCACGATCCAGAAGAAGTTTTTGATAGTTTAGATGTCTTGTCCTGGGTATTGCCTTTATCCAGAGATTCTTGAAAGGAAGATTTAACTAGGCCCCTAGCAATCAACTCACTCTTCCTTTCATGCAACTCTCTACTGCTAAAGGAATGGCATATAGAGCAGTCCTCTTGCAGGCAAACCTCACCTAAGCAAAAAACACAAACTGAGTGTCCGTCAATTATGGACATCTTTTCTCCACACTTAGGACACTTCTTAAAACCGGACTTTGATTTTTCTTGCTGGGACATGCTACAAGAAATAACAACCCACACAGCTGAAAAACTAGCAATATGTATATATATATTGATGCCCTAAAAAAAAAAAAAAAAAAAACCACGGGCTTTCACAAAACCTAAAACTATAGCACACACAATCATGTACACACACACACACTAAGGAGTTATAAAGCCTTCTAACTTAAACAAGCAATAACAACTTTTTTTAAGGGCAACTCAGCCCTAAAATTTAACAACTAAGGGAAATAGTCTAGGCTGTCAAGAAACACCACTAAGATATATATATAGATGCCCTGAGGAAAAAAAGGGCTTAAACAGCGCCAGTACCTACAAGTAACACACAAAGATTAATAATATGTAAACTACACTAATAGGAGCTTTAAACTTGGCCTAATAAAACGGCCACACAAAGACAGAAATTCTAAAGTAAAGAAGTGCACAAGCACTGAGGATAAGTCTCCTCTAGCTATCCAACTAACTAATCTAACGTACTACTAGCTAAACAGACAGGAATGTAAAAATGATTAATAATAAGAAATATACTTAAATTACACTGGCCAGAACTGGTGAAACACACGATCTGTTGCAGCAGCAAACGAGATCTGAGGGAAGCACCAATGCATCATGGGATAGGGAGTAGGTCACGAGCTGGTTGAAAACCTCAAGCTTTTGCATTTTGGCCCCTTGGCTCTGAACTCATCAGTAAGAATAAAGGTGAGATTGAACAAGTTTACATCACTTCTTTTCACACACATGCATATAAGGTTAGATTAAGGGTTGTGTTATGTGTGCTACTACAAGGGTAGTGAGGACCAAACAGGAAGTTGAGTAGAACTGAGAAATACTGTGGTACAGACTGCGAATATGATCTCACTGTTAAGTGGATATGAGCTTCTCTACAACATTACTTGTTAGGAAGCAGCCTCACCCTGGTGAAAGACTGTGTACCCTTGCAATGGTGATAAAAGCAAATGGAGGCCAACATCATATTATGCAGGTGGACTTTATCCTTGCAGGTTCCGCCATTTTTTAAATACTGCTGTGTTTCTGAACCTAGTCAGCTGCCTCTAAATCAGGGTATGTAAATGCTGTTATTTTAAATGAATATTTCTGTAAATATCTCTTAGCGACAGCCTGAGGAGACCATAATTGCTGGTTAACTGTTAGGGCCTTTGTTTTTAAACGGAGACAAAGCATTAAAAGAATACTGGATTTGGAAATCTCCAGGCGACAGCGTGCTATAAAGACGCTAGTGCTGTATAACCAGTAAGGTTGAAAAGTCACTGGGAGAAGTGAATATTTTTTGTAGATATCTCTACAGCAGTAGTGTGAATATACCTGTAAATATCTTGTAGCAGCTAAGTATTAGTGATGTTATTACTGGTAAACTGATAGGGTCTTTCTTGTTCTAAAGCTGTTTTAATTGTTATAAGGGCATGGCTGAGCTGTGATTTACCGCCACAATTCACTATTTTATATGGCACAGTTGTTGTGCATTGTACAACAAATTACTGTGACTATTCTGCTTGTGGGTCAAAAGTACTCGACTATTTGGCTACTGATAAAGGGTAGTAGTTAAAAGGTACAGTGTGGGGGTACAGATTTTCCTGCTGACTTGCTTAATAATTGAGGAGCAATCTTCTTGTATACGAGACACATTTTAAACTCACTTTAGTCGCTACTGAGCTAACATCTGAAATGCTCATTGTAGAAATGCTAGACTGTATCATGTTTGCAATTGTACTGTATGACAGATTAACTGTGTAAGCAAGATAGAAGTGTTCTAAAGTAAGCCTTGCATTGCTGTATTGTATCTCCACTTAAGCACTGTCTTTTAATTCCCCACTTGGCTACAACCCACAAGTCCTGCTTTAAAGAGGGTCGCTATACTTGATGCGAATGCACGGACAAGTTCTATTCTACAGTCCCACTACAAACATAACAAATGGCCAAGGTCAATATTTACCTACAGTAAAGTACAAATAAAGCTTATAATTATTACTTTTAAAGCTAGCATACTGGGTTCAAAACATGGCAGTAAACCACCTAATCCCAGCTAATTACAGCAGCTCCCCTAGATAATTCTAGCAGAAATCTTAGTCCGCATTAACAATAGAGAGAGGAAATAGTTTCATGCTTGATGAACTATATAGTAGAATAACAGGGTACTTTAAACACTTACTTATTCACTGGCCCTTGGAAAGTTTTGTGCAGATTTAGCCCTGCTCCGCTCGCCCTCACTCCGCTCGGGCTCGCTCCGTGCCTCACCCTGCCCCCATATCCCACCCGCCCCCAGTACTCCTACATTTATAGCTACCTAACCACACCCCCATCCCTATTCTAGCCATACAAAGCCACTTCCCTATCATCTCCCTCCCCCTCCCATCACTTACCAATTTAACCATTAACATCCCTCTAAGGCAATGTACTATCACCCTAAGACAATGAATACCATCCCACCCACTATTTTAAAGCCAAAACTCAAAACTATACCTCTCATTCTACCGCTTATAATTATACCATACCTACTAACTAGATATGAAGATCAGCAATACTCAGGATTCCACTACCCCAAATATCAAACCAGTACCCCCTTATCTTCACTTAGTACTGAATATACCACCTACTATCCGGCCCCTAAAACAACAAAACCTAATTACCAGTATCTTAACAAATCAAACCAAAAGCACCCTAAATCCAAATATGGTCAAAAACTATTATTTAAACTCATGAAACTATTAGATTACCTAAGAAAAAACATAACTAAAGACAGAGACATCCATCCTAACCCAGGCCCATCGTCAACCCCAAACTCTGATAGCCCACCATTTTCTCTCAGGTCATCTACCTCCCTCCACATTTGCCACCTAAACATAAGAAGCCTAAACAATAAGGTACATAACCTACATGCCCTTTTAGCAACTTACCTCCCTGACATAATGTGTCTAACAGAAACCTGGCTTAAACCATCAACCAAAGATAATGAGGTCCTACCACCTTGTTATAATATACTTAGGGCTGATTGTACAAAGAAAAAGGGAGGTGGGATTGCTGTGCTATACAAAAACACACTTAACATCATACTCAACCCCATTCAACCACCCCAGATATCCAGTGCTGAAATATTAGCTCTAAAACTACAACTAAACAAACAAAAAAGTGTAAATCTAATTGGGATCTATATCCCCCCTGGGAATAACTCTGACACACTGAAGAACACTCTAAATTGGTTAGCTAACAACTGCCCTCAAGAAACTATTGTTCTGGGTGATGTTAACATTGACTAGAACTTATGTTCTTCAGACTCCAACCTCACCCATATAAACCTCCATGGATTCTCACAGACCATATCCTCCTCCACCAGAATAAGTAATTCTAACCAAAAAGAGAGTATCCTTGATTGGATACTCATTAATACTCATCCCCATATGTACATGTCTGGGAACCTTCCCAATGACCTTAGTGATCACCTCATCACATACATAAGGAAAGACAAAATAGTAAGCTCTAAACTGCCCATTTACAGGTCTGTCAGAAATAAGAAAAATTTTGACCTCACAAAATTTCAAATGGAACTCAAATCCTGTAATTGGTCAACTCTAAAGTATCTTCCCCTGGATGAGGCTGTAACAAATTTTAACTCCACATTTCTAACCATACTAGATTCTCGTGCTCCAAAAAGATCAATCAAAACTAAAACACAAATAGCACCTTGGCTAACAAAACTAACACACAAAACCTTGGCTAACAAAACTAGCCCACAAACTAGTAAATCATCCACTAAATGTCCCATCCCTCCAGAATCTACTCCAACCCTATCGCACCACCAGACCACTAAGATCCAGCAACAAAGATCACTTGCAGATCACTAAAGCCAATAACTCTGCTGGTGAAGCACTATTCTCTTGCACCATAGCCAAATTATGGAACTCCCTCCCACCCACAATTACCTCCATACCATCATGCACCCACTTCAAAACTTTACTAAAAGCACACCTAAAAACATGTTGGCTATGCCCTTGCAACTCCCACTCTAATATCACCCTCCCCATCCAACCACTACCTTTCTTTCCACTCCACTAACTACCTTGATTATAGCAAGCTCAGATGCTTATAAGCCAGTACTTATTATATAGCAGGAACTTCTTATTGTAACATTTGTTAATGTCTGTTATGTACTTCACAGATAAATATTCTAGTTGTCTACTGATGTACTATGTTCTTCATCTGTAAATATGTTGTAAGTAATTGCTATGTAAATTTTAATCGCTATGTAATCCAATGTAACTACTGTCCGTTTATTTTAACTGTGGAGCTTTTCTCCCCGGGCCTCTGCTGAAAATGGACCTACGTCCAGCCAGACACTCCCGGTCAAGAAATATAAATAAATAAATAAACAAAAGACTCCAAATCTAAAATCAAACTTAGAAACAAAGTATGGGGCAAATGGCATACAACCAAGTCACCCCTAGACCGTATTAAATTCCAACAGCTAAGAAACGAGACTAAAAAAGCAATCACATTTGACAAAAAAAACTATTACTACCAACTACAATATAAACATCAAAAAACCCTCAAAAGTTCTGGGCGGGTTTAAATAGTTTTCTCCAACCAGGTAAATCCTCCATTCCTACCCCAGGAACATTATGTGATAAAAGCCCAGTAGAAGTAGCAAATACCTTTAATACTTTCTTTACTGAGACTATTCAGTCCTTAGCCAACCAATTATCTGCTACCTGCTCCTCAATACAGATCCTATACCCAAGACACTACTCTCCTTTAACCTCCAACCTGTCTCCACTTCCTTCATCCGATCCTTATTGAAGAAGCTAAAGCCAACTACCCTTTCTGCAGATCTTCTCCCAGCTGAATATCTGCAAAAAGCTGCAGATGTCATACCATACCCAGTCTCAATCCTAATTAATCGAACCATAACAGAGTCCACAATCCCCTCAATATGGAAAATATCCTATGTTATACCACTCCATAAAGGCAGCTCATCCACAGAACTATCAAACTATAGGCCAATAGCCATATTGTCACCACTTGCCAAAATCATGGAAAAGTGTGTGCACAAACAACTTCTATACTATCTCATCCAGAATAAACTACTAACGAATTCACAACATGGATTCAGACCCCACCACAGTACATCCACTGCCCTCCTCTCTTTTACTGACATAATTAACCATAACCGGAATAACAAAAAAATATCCTCAGCTCTCTTTCTAGACCTGTCTAAAGCCTTCGATATGGTGAACCGCCAGCCACTTCTCCACACTCTGAAAACCCTGTACTTAGACAACCAAGCTCTAGACTGGTTTCATGCCTACTTCTCTGATAGGCAACAAGCAGTACTCTGGCAGAATAAGCTCTCTCGCCTGTTACCTAATACCATAGGGGTTCCTCAAGGCTCCATATTAGGACCTCTTCTCTTTTCAGTCTTTATTAATGACCTCCATACAGTCATCCCCGAGGCCACCTGTATTCAATATGCAGATGACTCTACACTAGTATGTTCCGATACAGCTCCAGTTAACCTACTATCTACAACCCAGCACATTTTTACTACAGTAGAAAACTTGCTATCAGGGCGTCATCTGATCTTGAACCCAAACAAAATGAAACTATTACTCTTCCATCCAACCCATAAACCCTCTCCTATATCCTTTACCATACAATCCAACAATGGGACTATCATCTCCCCAGACTCCTATACTAAACTATTAAGAGTTACCACTGACAAAAAACTTAGATTCAATATGCACATTAACCATGAAAGCAAAACGAACTACGTCCCAAAAACACCAATAGTAGCACAGGCAGAAGATGAACAAAAATCCAATGAACTCTTCCTGGAACAGCAAAACTTCCTTTATTTATTTAACAAAACGAACAATGTAAAAGTGATATCCACAAGCGCTTTCACCTGAGACTATGTCAGGCTTTTTCAAGATAATCACAAAATTTTTTTGGGCTACTTATATAGTCAAGTCGTCACTTTCATATATTTCATCCATTTGTTTCCAATTGAATAATTAATACATTAATTGGTACTTCATAGTACCTGCCCATTACGCTATGTGCGCTTTAAATACAAAACGTTGAAACACAACATTTTGTTCACCTAGCTGTCAACCTATATATTACACAAAGGTAAAAACATAACCACTGGCTATTTACAACAATATTTTGTAAGTTTTTAAATGAAATCAAAATTATTATGATAAAAATTATTATAATAAAATATATTTTTACATATCCAAATATAAACAGCTCATGCCAAATACGTGATGATAACCCACCATGAATTGTTGTGTTAGGTTGTATAAATAAATAACAATATATAATCTATAAGCATAATAAAAACTAATAAAAATTGTTAAAATTTTTTAAAGCGTAGCTTAAGTAAAATAAGATGAAAGACTACATTTCTAGTAGCAACTTCTAGTAATCGCCATGTCTCGGTGAGAATTTTCACATTTGCTGGGTTTAACTCGTATCTTATTCTTCTAATAGCCCCGAATGGGAATATAAAAACATCGCTACTTACAAAAGTGATCTTAATATGTTTCATTACTATGTACATAACAAAGTATCAAATATT
This sequence comes from Protopterus annectens, assembly GCF_019279795.1. Lineage (NCBI taxonomy): Eukaryota > Metazoa > Chordata > Ceratodontiformes > Protopteridae > Protopterus > Protopterus annectens. The sequence goes on from NC_056728.1 coordinate 356,444,285, forward strand.
GTGCTATGCTTAGTAGATACAGATACCTGTTAGTGGATGTAAAATAATCCCAAACCCAGAAACAGGCAGTATAAAAAATTACAATTTAGCTCGTCTTAGTTTTAAAGTACTATTAATACTAATAGCTTCGTTCAACCCTGGTGGTCTAGAGGCATCAAGCCTCAATTGCCACATTAATTCTTTCTTTTCCAATGTGGACTCCCAATCACCACCCCTTGGATTCAAAGGTACCTGCTCTAATATTAAAAACTTTAAAGACATCCTGGGACATACTGCAAGGTGTTTACAAAAGGCATTATTATCTTTCCTTTTCTGTATATCGTAACAATGCTCATATATTCTTCTACGTAGTGTCCTTTCAGTTTTGCCTACATAAAAACTTCCACACATCTGACAAACCCCTAAATAAATCACCCCTTTAGATGCACAGTTGTAATATGCTTCAGATTTAATTTTGAAATTTCTATATTTAATGAAATAGCTGTTAACATTCATTATATATGAACATTGCTTACAACTGTTGCATTTAAAAGTGCCAGTTCTTACACCATTTACCTTCCCCAAATGATACTGTTGTTTTTCGAACATATTTTTAAGGTTGGTGTTTCTAGCATTTACAAAAGTTGGTCTTATAGGTAAGTATTTAATAGTTTCTTCACTAGACCTTAAAATTGGCCAGTATTTTAATATAGAATTTTTCACTTTTAGTGAATCGTTGTTATAAGTATGTATAAATGCTTTATTATGTTTGATGTGGGACGTATTTTTTTCTCTTGTGGAAACTTGTTCTATAGTGCAACCCAGCAGTGGGAAAAAAATGTCCGCTCTTTTACTTTTAACTTCTGTTAACATTTCTTCAATCAGATACTTAGGATAACCTCTTTCAAGAAAGAAATCAACTAGGAGCATAGATTCTTTTTCGAATAGTGTGTCTGTGCTACACATTCGAGATGCCCTAATAAATTGCCCTTTTACAATTCCTTTCTTCTGTGAGAAAGGGTGTCCACTACTATAGTGCAAATCTGTGTTTGAGAATGTATTTTTTCTAAACACTGATGATTGAAATGTGTTAGTTTCTATGTTCTTTGTGAGTGAAACATCCAAATAACTTAAGCTACTTTCACTTATATTAAATGTAAATCTTAAAAAATCTGTGGTGTTATTAATAAATACTAAAAATTTTTGGAGATCTTCATAACTACCTTTCCAGAGAATACAAATATCATCTAGGTATCTCTGGTAAAGAATAATATTCCATGCTGTTGAGAAAATATATGTGTTTTCCCAAAAAAATAAAACAATGTTAGCATATGCTGAGGCACAAGGTGTGCCCATTGCCACCCCTTTTCTTTGTTTGAAGATTTCTCCGTTAAAATAAATAAAATTATTATATAGTATAATCTCCATAAATTCTACCAGTAAGTTATTAATATTTGAACTTAAACCTGAGTATTTGGTCAAAACTTGACTAAACCAGTCCAGTCCTGTAGTGTGGGAGATGCTGGGAAACAATTCAACAACATCTATGGTAACCATGTATTCGGTTTCCAGGAAAAATTCATTTTTAATATTCCTAAGGAACTCCCAGGAATCTTTACAAATGTGTTTAAATGATGCTATTGTACTTTTTAAAGTTAAATCTATGAATTTTCCTAACGGTTCCGTAATGCCCCCAGCACCCGCTACAATTGGTCTAAATTTTAGGGGGTAAAGAGTTTTGTGAACTTTCGGGATACCAAAAATAACTGGTATCAGGGGTTTGTTCACTAATAAATAATTGAGCAATATTTCATTAATGGCACCTTGAAACAAGTTATCTTGTAAAATATATCTAATTTTTGCATATGCTATATTAATCTCATTCAATGAAATGGTGCTGTATTGTTCAGTATCATGTAGCATATTAAAAATCTTCTCTTCATAATCATTTTTATACATCAAAACAGCTCCCCCCCCCTTTTGTCTGGTTTCATCACTCTGATTTCCTCATTTCTCAGTTGTTCTATTAGTGCAAAACATTCTAAAGACAAATTTTTAGGTTTGTTACTGGTATTTGAAAGTGCATTCCTAATATCCAGTTCCACCAAATCCTCGAAAATCCTAACTACTGGATGCATCGGTGGGTTAAAAACACTTGATCTAATAAATAGTTCCTTTGGTAAGGCCTGGCCCTTGAAAAATATACTTAAATTTAACTGTCTAGTAAACAGCTTCAATTCAAGTATGCTCTTGGAAATATCTATAGTTCTAGCTGGTATGAACTGAAAATCCTTAGTGAAAAGTTCAAAATGTCTATCTTGAATACATGTATCTGTGTAATTAAATATTGAAAAGTTTAGTTTCTTAATTACACTAAAGGGCTGATGGAAACCAGGTTTTGTTGCACTCAGGAAGAATCTATCCATGGCTTCTTCCGCCAAGGTTATCTCCTTGGTTTCCCCCATCCTTGTTGTTGCTGGTGCGGGGTCTTGTTCACTTGCCTGTTTTGGGGAAACTGAAAAACCTGATTAGAGTTATTGTGTGAGATGCTAAAATTATTTTTACTACTACTGTTATGTTTCTGGGCTAAACGCTCACTTCTTCGTGGTGCTTCGCTGTAGGGCACGGGATTATTGGCATTACTAGAATTATTAAATACTGTGTTTCTGTTTTCTTGTTTATTAAATCTTCCCCCTTTAACCGCCAAGAAATAGGCAGTACCATTTTTATAATCATTCAAGTCCCTTTCAAGTTTTCTCAACTTTCTATCTATGATTCTACAACAGTATTGATCAACTTCAGAAAATAGTTTATCATAGTCCTTTGTCACACATGCAAAATTGCCATCACCAACAATAATATCATTAAGTTCATTTACTTCGCCCAAAAGCGTATCTAATTTTTGTTCATAGTCCTTAATCATTAGTTCAATCATTTCCAGACCAGTTCTGTTAAACAAGTCCGAAATATCTTTGATCAAAACCGAGCCGGGCGTAGCATTGTTGGGAAACTTATTCAAACAAAGTCCCTTGGGTACCCTTTTGACCCGTAAACATTCATTAAGATAATCAATCTCAAGTTGTGTAGTTTTAAAAGCATATAGTTTATCATTAAATAAAGTAAAATTATTGCCAGTTTGGTTAATGGTATCAGAATTATTTACGACAGTACCTTGTTGGAAAGCAAATTGTTTTGCCGTCCATGCCCTGAAGTTAAAGGGCGTAATGCCATTAGTAGATGTTTTTTGTGCTCCGTTTGCCGAGCAGTTGAGCCATTTTTTGGTATCGCTCTGGCTGCTTGTCCTTGTTGCCCTTGGCTATTACCGTTCTGTAGGTCTTTGGTCGCTGTCATGTCCATGTTAATATTAGCTCCAAATTCCAGTAACTGATTTCCTGGAATGGCGTCACCGACTGTGACATGATTTTCTTTCAGCGTGTTGGTCAATTGCGTGAGTAAACTGACGACCTGACGAAACTCTGCTCTTGTAACCGGTACATCATCCGGTTCTCCACGCAGAATTAAAGGTGTACCAGGAAAGTCGGATGACTCGGACCCCTCTGCCATCGAAGCAAAACCAAGAAAGCAAAACGAACTAAGTCCCAAAAACACTAATAGTAGCACAGGCAGAAGATGAACAAAAATCCAATAAACTCTTCCTGGAACAGCAAAACTTCCTTTATTTATTTAGCAAAACGAACAATGTAAAAGTGATATCCACAAGCGCTTTCGCCTGAGACTATGTCAGGCTTTTTCAAGATAATCACAAAATCTTTTTGGGCTACTTATATAGTCAAGTCATCACTTCCATATATTTCATCCATTTGTTTCCAATTGAATAATTAATACATTAATTGGTACTTCATAGTACCTGCCCATTACGCTATGTGCGCGTTAAATACAAAACGTTGAAACACAACATTTCGTTCACCTAGCTGTCAACCTATATATTACACAAAGGTAAAAACATAACCACTGGCTATTTACAACAATATTTTGTAAGTTTTTAAATGAAATCAAAATTATTATGATAAAAATTATTATAATAAAATATATTTTTACATATCCAAATATAAACAGCTCATGCCAAATACGTGATGATAACCCACCATGAATTGTTGTGTTAGGTTGTATAAATAAATAACAATATATAATCTATAAGCATAATAAAAACTAATAAAAACTGTTAAAATTTTTTAAAGTGTAGCTTAAGTAAAATAAGATGAAAGACTTTAAAAACTGAATTGTATGTGACCTGTATAGAGCACATGTATTTCATTTTGTTGGAAGGGACCTCCAGATGACATGTTTGCACTATAGATAAACCGCACTTTATAGTTTCACTATATAAATTGAACGTACACACACACACACACACACACACACACACACACACACACACACACACACACACACACACACACACACACACGTTTGTGCATATGCAAAGATAGATGGATGACTCCAGCTCATAACAGCACCACAGAAAATCGGAAAACAGAAACAACCATGCTCAAAAGACAAAAGTAAACAAATGGAAAACACTGCAAGAAGTCCAAAATTAATGCAGTACAAGAACTACAACAGTAAGCAACAAATATCAATCACATAAAGATAATAAAGTTTATATGGAGGAAAAGGACCCCTGAATCAGCCTCACTACTGCAATTAACTCCTGACATTACTCAACCTAAGGTAACAATGTAACATCCCCCCAGGTGCTGTTTGTCCACAGGAATGCTGACCATCAAGCTTCCTCTGACTGGACTTGAGCTTGTTTGTTTTCCCATACTGGGTACCCCCAGCACAGGAATGAGAGTATCCCACAGAGGGCTTCATTCAGACAGCCATGGGGATGCATTATACCCACACTGTCATCATGACCGTCCCTAACCCCTACCCCTTATGAGTGATGTCAACATCCAGGTCACCACAAAAGCAAGCTCCCCCTCCAAATGTGTGTGCATATGTCCTTAGACACAAGACCATGAGGGCACTCATCACTGACGTATGACTGCTGTGCCCACATCCTCTGTCCTTGGCCACTAATGCTGTGCAGGCCTCCAACTACACGGCTGATGGAGAATGATAATGTCCTTTACTTCCAAATGGGCAAGATCGAGAAAACCGATCACTCTCATCCTCAACTATCCAGTTCTTCTATCTCCTGAGTATCTATTCAAAATTGGGCCACAGGTAGATAATCATTCCTCTATGCCACCAAAATGTTAAACTGTAAATCTGACATCAGAGTGAAAATATCAAGTTACTGCTTCATTTAGTACAGATCTGCTTCTACACATAAATACAGTGCTCACCTTGAATGACTTACGTCAAACATAAAACAGTGAAATACATAATCTCACTAGTAGGTACATGAACAGCTGCACATACCACAAGTACGAATACAACTCCTTGACAAAACAATAAAACATGTCATTCTATAGCCATTGAAAACCCACATTTCAAAACTTCACTGCTGTTGTTACCCTTTCGACATACCACACACACACACACACACACACACACACACACACACACACATACATGCACATATATATATATATATATATATATATATATATATATATAAAACACACACACACACACAGTATCAAACAGCATAATGATTTCACCACAAACAATTGAAAAGCACCAAACACTCAATACTCAACTGATTACAAGGTCATACACTTGCAAACCCACAACCCTCAGATGGCACAAATTGAAGCAAGCACACTATAAACTATTAAATACCACACTAACATACCAACATACATATTCAAGCCATTACATCCCACATCTTGCACACTTCCCAAAACAGATTTGCACCAGTACAATTTGTTTGAATTGGCAATCCCCCTGTACACCTGCAATGGGGTCAGTGTCTTCCCTACCAGCTCTGAGATTGCAAAATGGGGGAGGCATATTCCTAATCTCTGCTGTAACACAATTTCATACACATAACTCCTTGCTATTTTCAATGCAGTGTGCCTTCAGCAGCTGGGGCACAGGTCAGGACATTCAACTGAGTGCGAATGGTATTCACGTGTATTTGTGTGTGTGTGTGTGTGTGTGTGTGTGTGTGTGTGTGTGTGTGTGTGTGTGTGTGTGTGTGTGTGTGTGTGTGTGTGTGTCTATATACAACTAACTTCATATTTTGAATATATATATATATATATATATATATATCTATATGTGACCTGAATTTAGTCGATTCGATCTATATCTGTTTAGTCAACAAAATAGGTCAACAACACTGATGGGCAACAGATGTGTTGAGATTACATAATTTTCAGGCTTGAGAAATCTGCTCTTCCCCTGTCATTGTGTGATCTTGAAGTTAGTACATATATAATTATCAAGGGGTGCGAGGAGTGCTGGGTGCTTGCCCCCCTCCAAAAATAATGTTTTATTCTTTTTATGACATTTGATTTTTTTGCATGCATTGAGGTTATTTCTGTATGCATGCACAGTAGCATGTTGACATTCACATTGTCAACATTTTGTGGTTGATGTTGTGCATGTTGACATTTGGGTCTGCTGATAAAATTCAGTAGACCCATATATACATATATATATATATATATATATATATATATATATATATATATATATATATATATATATATACACACACACACACACACACACACCCACACACACACACACACATATATATAGATATATATATATATATATATATACACACACACACACACACACACACACACACACACACACACACACACACACACACACACACACACACACACACACACACACACACACACGAACACATACACACACACAAACAAACACACACACATAGATAGATGGATAGATAGATAGATAGATAGATAGATAGATAGATAGATAGATAGATAGATAGATAGATAGATAGATAGATATTATGTATGCATGTACAACAAACAAAATAATCACAGCCCCAATGATTTCATGAAGCATACAGACTTTATTTTGTTAATGGCAAATACTACAGTGCAGAACAAGTTTTGCCATAAAGGACTTCTTCTATGCATACTAAAAAAGCCCTTAAAGTTACAGTCTGGTCTATGCTGTGGTGTCTGACACTGACAAAATAAATTCTGTACATTTCAAAACTTCACTGGTGTTGTTATCCTTTCTGCATACCATGCTGTTGATTTGCATATATATATATATATATATATATATATATATATATATATATATATATATATATATATATATATATAGCTGTGTGTGTGTGTGTGTGTGTGTGTGTGTGTGTGTGTGTGTGTGTGTATACATATATATATATATATATATATATATATATATATATATATATATATATATATATATATATATGTATATACTGCACATACATAGAAAATGCATGAACATATACATATTGGGAGCATGCTGCTTTCATTGCTTCAGTAAAGGTTTATGTCAGTTAGCCCTTTCATCCTCTGGTTGGCGAGAATCTGGAGTTAGTTCCATTTAAATAATGAAGAGCATATTGGTTTGTGGGCATGTATCTTTCCAAAACACTTACCTGTGGATGCACAAACACAACAAAAGGGAGATATCTTCAGCAATTGTTTCATTAAAAGGAATTTTTGATAAAAATTACAAGTAATCCCAAAACTTGAGATGCTGTCATGACCAGCTCCATAGAAGTGAATAGTCCCAAAATACAAAAAAAGTGCAATGCTAAAGAATCCAGTAGTAAGAACCACCAAAGGAAGTGACTTTTGGTAACACCCCCTGCTAATTATATATACCAACGGTGGGAGCACAGAACAGCGGGGAAAAGGGCAGTTTCCATTTTCAACATTTTATAGTTTTATGGTTTTGTACCCTCAACATGTTGCACCTTCAAAGATACACAGAGGAACTATATATATATATATTCATATATATATATATATATATATATATATATATATACTGTGTGTGTGTGTGTGTAAACATATATATATATATATATATACACACACACACACACACACACACACACACACACACAACACAAACACAGACATACACACACATACATACCTAGAGAGACTGATGTATGTTTATATTTATTTCTTTCAATGCACATGTGATTCACTAACTGTAAAAATCAACAAATATCAGACTTGGAATGATATCTATTTCAGTGTTCAGAGTTCTGGATTGCTACCACAGTATTTTGACTACAATAACAGACAGAATCATTTTTTTTACTCATGAGTTTTTATTATTTTTCTTGAAATTTTAACAATTAATTACTTGTAAATTATCCAAAAGAAATAATAAATTGTAAATATTAACAAAAATAACTAAATATTTACATTATGTACATTGGCCTGAGTATAAATTATGCAATAAACCAATCCAAGACAGTTATACATGTTGTTTAGACAAATTTTTTTTCCTTTTTGTCTTCTTAATACTGTTCTTTCAGGAAGAGACTGAATCCATTCTCAATGTTTCGATAAGATGAGTTACCTTCTTCCATGGATTGTTGCTCCATTTCTTAGGAGTAATCCTTGACTCTTTAACTTTGACTTCCATCAACGAAGTTCATTCGCGAGGTTCAAAAATTCTTCAAAAGTTGGTTCAGAATTGGAATTCCATTTTCTATAAATACATTTCCTAGCCACTGCTAGAATAGTCCATAATAAATATAAGTCTTTTCTATTCATTTCTGTTTTTTCATTAACATTCAGAAAGATTAACGATTTTGTTAATACAAAGGTGTCTGAAAATAAAGCTTGCAAACAATTTCTAATGTCTTCCAATTCCACGTGCACTACCAGCGTATGCCAGATCTGCGCAGCCCTCAGCTCAGGTATGCTAATCACCCCATGCACAGCACTGCACCATGCAAATGAAGGTACATAGCGATTCATGAAGTGGTGCAGGCATAGCGTAAGCCCACAGAAATGTAAACCAAAAAAACAATGGTTTACATTTTTCCAAACAGAACATCGAAGCTATGAAAGTGGACCAGACTCATGTATAACAAGGTTAACATATGCCAATAGCTAAATATACAGCCAATGGCATAAGAAAAGATGCACAACACCTAAAAAACAACATTTAATGTCATGTCCACAATAACGCAAAGTACAACTGCAGGGCATGTGTGCGCAAATGGGAGCACAAGGAAAATATACACAAATGCCATAAAATCACAATGTAATACAAATCATGATTTCACCATAATACTCAATGGTATGCATGGTACACCACAACCAAGCTGCAAGGGTTGCTAAGGGTCTGTGACAGTGTTTGGTGCGGTAGCTATGAATTAGTAGTCAATGCAATGCAAATGAGGCAAGTAATAGTGAATCACAAACGTCCCGCCGGACTAAGGATGTACCATACGGTGCAGCGCTACAACACCGAGGAGTGGTTTGGAGGTATACATGACATCAGCAGTGGGGTGTGCCACCATAGCTGTAAGCACATTGGAGCAATGCAAATCTGGCCTGCCCGTTGCTAAGCAAAGCCGCAGGATAGGGGTGGGGATGTAGGTATAGCATAGTTTAGCTGAGAGCACATATGGTGCCCGAAAGCGCATGTGTACGCGGATGAAAATGTGCCCGGTAAGCAGACGCACGCGCTGCGCACCATAGCTCAAACAGGAATGTTAGGGGAAGAAGATAAGGAAATGCCGCAGTAGGGTAATTGGAGTACAACTGTGCAATTAACACCTATTAACTCACAGTGGGCAATCGACGGCAGCTAACAAGTCTGCTCGCAGCAACCTGCAGAACAGGATAGGGGAGGTGTCGGATTGCAAAGAAAAGAGAACTGTCATAGCAGAGCAAAGCAAACCTGCAGTAGATTGACCATAAAACACATTTCATAAGATAAGCCAGGTTTTGGAAAGTACAAATGAAAGCAGGCTGCTGGATGCATGCCAGAAAATGGGAGGGGAAACATTAAGAAATGTTAAGGGAAGGGCAAGAGGTAATCCACGGCAACCAAATGTAATTCAACACCAAAGGCACCACAATAGCAGTACCTGTGGTAAAACACATAAGATACCCTGTAGCTCCGATGGTACATACACACCCTATGACATCATCAGTGTTCACAGCACAATAGTATAAAGTGTGAAGGCACCTCACACACACCTGTGTATTCCCAAACACTGCACCATCGGTGTAAACAGATGGGGAACCTTTACAATGTACATGTTGGGAGCTGCCATAGCTGTGATTCATCACCATGTGTTAGAGACTGAAGGTGTTGTGGAGGATGATGCTGACAACCACCGCAGGCCCCAGAGGAGGAGAAGAGTGTTCAGACCAATGGTAACCTACCAGGGGCTACATGATCTTGAGATAGTAGAGCGTTACAGGGTGGACAGGGACATCTTACAGCAAATAGTTGAGCTGTGCCGGCCATGCCTGAGATCCAGAAAAAACAGAGGGGAACCCATCCCAGTGGACACAAAGGTATGTGCAAGCTTGCGAATACTAGCCACAGGTACCTTTCAAAGGCCAACTGGAGATATAATGGGGATCTCACAGGCATCAGCATCCAGGGTACTACACCAGTTCCTGGATGCCATGTTACCCCATGCCAATGAGCATATATACTCCCCCTGAACACAGGAGGAGCTGTTCAGCAATATGCGTCTCTTCCACCATGTGGCACACTACCCGGAGGTACTGGGTGCGATAGACTGCACGCACATACATATCAAGTCACCAGCCGGTGAGCATGGTAGGCACTACATAAACCACAAGGGATACCACTCCATCAACTGCCAGATCGTGTGCAATGCCCAGGGCATTATTATGGATGTGTGTGCTGGCAGCCCTGGAAGCTACCATGACTCCCACATCTGGCATGCCTCACAGCTGTATCAGGTATTTGTCAGGGGGGACATCCCACATGGTCACCTTGTGGGGGATGCTGGCTATGCACTGGAGCCGTGGATGATGACTCCCATCAAAAATGCACACACACCCATGCAAGAACGCCATAATGAGGCACACGCACAAACCAGAATCATCATAGAGCGTGTGTTTGGGATGCTGAAATCACGTTTCCACTGCTTGGACATATCTGGTGGAGCCTTGCAGTACTCTCCAGGCACGTGTGCCCACATCTTCATAGTATGTGCCATGCTACATAATATGATCCTGCGGAAATAGCTGCAGCAGGGACATAATGGTGAAGGCCCTCACAGCCCACCACAATTGCCAAGGCCATCACAGGCACAGAGGGATTCAGACCACGAACACCCTGTGCCAGCCCCAGTAGGCAGATGGAGGCATGCCAAATATGTCCACACCTTGGCAAAGAGGGAATGTATAGAACATACACTGACAGTGTAGGCCTCTACGGACTGACACACCTCGCCACCTGCACACACAGTAAACTGGATGGCACACACACACGACCACCTGTAAATTGTAATGTATAGGTGGCCTACTGTGTGAATCCTACATAGGCAGCCCTCAACCATTGCACACACAACAGCTATTGGAACAAGGAATGTCAACACCTGAACAGTACACGCACCTAACAGCATATGTTGATACTGTATGTATAGGTTCTTAGGTACATCGGTAGGTACATGCCTGATTGTCAGAGGCCATTCATCAACCAAGGCAAACAGTGTCTGCTGTCACCACCACATCGATTAACCAACTGTCCCTCAGTGGAGCAGAGCCAATTGCAGGATCCAGGTGTGTAATCACTGTGCCCCACACACTCTGCATGGCTTACCTGGTGTGTTAATGAGGGGCTCCATATAATGTAATCAGGGATATAGTGGCAAAGCATGGGGAGTACCCATAACAGGTATCTGTCACCCCAGCATACTCCACCTATGGTTGTGTGAAGGTGTAGCATATTATAGTGTGTGGCTCACTGTGACATACATTCCCAATGCTGGAGCACATCCATTAAACATCACTTGGACATACAATTAATAGGTCTCATCCATATGTAAACTAACTGAGTTATACATTTGATTGCAGAATGGAGTAACAGCCATAGTACAGTCCACATACAAAACACCATAACACATGTACAAATCCCAGATGCCCAAGTGGTAAATGCACTGACTGTCATGCATGTTCCCGGTCCCATGTCCTGCAAGGGACGTTATGTAATCCCGAAGGCACGAATAATGGATGTTGGATGCAGGTCATCAGATCAGGTTTAGCACATGTCAGTGGGATTATGCATTGGCAAGTGCTGGTAAGCATTGTTTAAACATGACTATACGGATATGCGCGAAACAGGGCTAAGCTTTTCTGAATATCGTGCAGATCACAGTCAACGATGTCCAGAACAGGTGAAACTAGCATTATTCACCCCTTTACTAATAGTGCCTGCTCTGAAGGGTAAAATGACCACTGCCAGGAGTAGAACACGCAATCATGTACACAATCACCTAACACTAAGCTACCCGAGATGTACCAATGGCAGGTGTGTATTGTGACAGGTTAAAACACAAACGTGCGGAGTCCAGGAAACAGTATACACCGACATGTACACAACGAAAGGTGTGTTCTCCCTCTCTCTCTCTCCATATATATATATATATATATATATATATATATATATATATATATATATATATATATATATATATATATATATATAAAATAGAGATAGAAAGGGTGATAGATATAGATAGGTCAATGACATGTACACAACCATGGAGGTACAAATAAATAGGATACTGCCAACTATCGAATGTGTCATATACTGACAAGTGTAATCATGATGCTTAAAGACCGAAAGACCACAGTACCGGAACACTAGAACCGAGAGTAATATTATCACAATGTTAAGGGACATTTAGTTATCGCTGCCGGTGCTGTGGTCCAGGTAGGTACTGTGTTCAACTGTGTTTGTGATTGCTGTAGTCTGTGTATGTATGTGTTTAAGGTGCCGTGTGCATTTCTGTGGGACTGTAATGTGTGTGTGTGTGTGTTTGCATCATGTGTCTGTAAGTGCTAACTCAGAGGTAGATCATTATGGTAGGTGTGGTCATAGCTGGCCGTAGGCATACGGTTACCACCTGTCCCACTTTAAGAGGGACAGCCCCTCCCTGGGCAGTTGTGTCCTGACAAAAAATATTTAAAAAGGCAAATGTCCGAGATTGTAGGACATAATTATGTCCCATATATTATGTAATAGTTGCATTAAATAGTTATGCCTGTATCTAAAATACGTAAATGTTACATGAAACATGATAAGTAGCTAAAGTGCTACAAGAATAAGTATGTATTCAGGATTAAAGTATGTTCTATCCTGTGTACTGACCGTGGGTATGTGTCGGCCTGTAAACACCGATGTGTGTCTTGCAAATGCCCCACTATGGCCATTTGAAAAGGTGGCAACCCATGCCAAAGAGGTTCAGTCACCAACACAACTGCAATGAGTGCAAATATCTGTGACAGAAATACACAAGACAGCTGCCATTTAGTAACATTCCCTTACATATCGATGTATTTCTGGAGGTATTGAAGTATCAACCTCACCTGCATGCTATATAGAAACCAATTAACAATGGCTCAATGTATAAGCCCGTAACAACCATAGTTTCAGTCTACTAAATGACAGGTCTTCAATTAGGGAAGGAGCCCACACACATATATGGAATATGTAGAAATGCAGTCCCCACAAACCTGTATATGCTATGTACACCCACCTACATCTTCCCCACACCTGAAGCAATTGCAATACAGACTGTAATAACATCACAAACATCCACTCACTCAATTACATCTGCAGAAGCATTAACATACCTCGTGAGAGACACATTTGTAATGGTGCCATGTGAAATTGTAGCTGTTGTATAATGGAACAGATGGCGATGTTACAGGTTTTGTTTGCAGTAGTCCCTTATCAGACGGTTGAGATGACAGGTACACTCACATGTAGAACCACATACTCTAGCCATCACACACAATCCACGGGGGACATGAATTCAAAATATCCGTGTCTCTCCAAATAGCAGTTGCAATTCCTCACAACAAAACACATACAGGTCGTCTCCCTGAAGGTAGGGCAAAAGGGCAATGCCCAAGTGGAGACTTCAATTATACCCCACTGTTGCCGCGTAATTGGTGAATGGAGTAGCTGCATAGCTGATGTGTATGTAATAATTTACTCAGGAACACCAATTGGCAGCAGGATACCACATGTTACAGGTATCAACGTATATAAGGATGCCTTGCCATACATTCAAACCGTATGCTCATACCATAGAACCGTTTAAACAGTAAAGGTATAAGAGAGATATTTATGAAGACTCAGAATGCTAACAAGGTATGTAGAACACTCAGTATGTTAGTGTATGTAGAGCCTGCTTTGTATTAATTAAAGTGTACGCAATGCATAAAGTGGGAAAAGGTATTATGTAGTGATGTCTTGTTGAGCATAGTAATGCTTGTAGAAATTGTGTGCTGTGGGCCACAAGGTAAACATCACATACACCACAAGGGATGCTACATGAGGGCTTTAAACACAACAATTCCACACCACCCGCCGTCAGTGGTAGGGTTTGACCAACAAGTACGTGCCATAGCAGGGGATAGTATATGTTGATAAACTGTCACAGTAGGCATGTGTATGGGCATATAATGAGAATAACATGCCTAAGGTGGTCCTGCTGTGCAAGTATGCTTTGCATTATGGGATAATGTTTAAAATATGTGTAATGTACAGTATTGTAGGTAGATATGTCAGATATTTTACACAGCATAACTGTTATATCATGCAAACAAAAGGTATCGTCTATTGGTATGTGCAATACCCAATAACAGGATACATATGGCTTGTAGTCACGGGACACTGTAACAGCATGATATCTAATTGAAATGGAAGAGCTACTCAATTATCCATGCACAAAGGACATGTAATAGCTTCACAGGTTCATAGTGAGGTACTATGCTGTCTGGCCAAGTCCATGTGTAAGCCCAATGACAGTGTTTTCACCGGCGGCACCTCCCTAGGGTAGTGTCCTGTCTGTGAACAGCAGAGCCATGTGTTAACTGCACCTGTGTACAGTACAGCCACTGCAGTGATCCCTGGCATACATGTGTGTCTCCCATCCACCCATCGAGGTATCTCATGAAGAGTGCTAGTGAGTGTCCCTGCTTGATGTACATAGGAATCATGTTCCAAGGCATGGTGAGTGTCTGGTTCAGGAATGTATCCCTCAAGCACGTCCCACTCATTGTTGCATTTGTGCACATATCCATGAGCATGTTGCTCTCAGTGGCTTTTGCTTATGTTGCTTATGTGGAGTATATCCATAAATATTATTGTGGACATGGGCCCTGTATGTTCAGCAGAGGTCACCCCTGAGTATGCAGTATGCAAATGTGTACAGTCGTGGTGTCCGTAGTTGTGCCGCATATGTCATCATTCGGAGGTCAATAATCCTTATGGTGTGTTAATGTTGTGGTATGTAAAGCCATGCTGTTCTGTAAGGTACACCCCAAAAGGGGTGTTGTACCCTTGAACATGTGTCATACGCCAGGAGTATAGAGGTACAATGGGTGCCTTTGTTCCATCTACAAACCCATTACAGATAAGAGTGGCCATGTAGAAAGATATCCACGCCACATTGGCAATATGGTTATCAAAGGAGTGGGTGCTATATACGTGTGTACTAAGATCCCGTATAATGTCACATGTATGTAGGGGACTACCACCTATGTGATAGTCAGTGGGTGATTGGTGTAATCCAAAGGGGTTGTCTATTCACCTTGTGTCATGCAGCTTGAGGCCATGTTATTGACATCAGGTATCTGTCACAGTGACACCCTTATGGAGGGTGTCTGTATCAGCTGGTGGATCAATCATGGCTCTTTGTTTGCAGTCATCTGGAAACCTATTCAGTGAAAGTCCCTCTGTGCTAGCCTGTACCTCAGGGAAGCATATACCAAACATGAGGGGCCCTATGACCAAGGACTGTGGTACACCAAGTGTAACTGAATTACAGTAGGTACCACAGTATGCTACCCTCATTGTGTGGGTCCTGTCCGTGAGCCACTTTGCATAACATCCCGAGACGTAGGGGTCAATGTGCAGGTGGATGTGTATGTTGTCAATACCAGAATGGAGAACGGTGCTGAAAGCCAATTAGAGGACAATGTAGGCTGTGTGGACCCCTTACCGTCATCAACTACCCTGGTAAATGTATCAAAGGAGTTCACCAGGTGTAGGAGCCATGGTCTGGCCCTAACTAATCCAACCCAGGTGGCATCAAAGGTCTGGAGGCCACCAATGTCTCTGTGAATGACTTCCATGATGATGTGCCCCATAGCCTTGCAGAACAGTCCAGTCAGGCATATAGGGCAATAGTTCCTGTGGTTCATTGTGGTGCCACCTGTGTGGAGTGTGATAACTGTTGCTGTGTGCCATTCAGGGGCCACAATGTCTGATACAAGGCTATTACTGAATCTGGTGGCCAAGTGGGGAGCCATGTCATTCTGAGGTTTGTGTAAATCACAGCCTGGGATGTTGGATGGTCACATGGAGTCTGTGTTCCAGGCCTTAGAGAGTACAGGTTGGAACTGCATAGTTGTGACCGCAGGGACTCTGCATTGTTCCTGTATGGATTTTGGCCCTGTAGGGAGTGAGAGGGTGTAAAGTTAGCATTGAACCTATCTGCCAGGATGTTGCCAATAGCAGTCGGTCTGTAATGTTCCTGCCTAACCGTCGTATGTCAGAGCAGATGTGGGTATTGCCATTGAGTATTCCGGTCCTGGTTACATGTCTGAAAGGTGTGGTCTGCGTGTAACCTGTCAGTGCAGGTGTGCTCTCCAGAGCCTAGAGGCAGGTCCCAGTCACTGCAGAGATATCAAAGTAGTCCATTATAAGGAGTGCCTCGCCTGAGTGTGTTAGAGATGAAGATGTCAAGCATTGAGTAACAGTACCACAGGTTTTGCTTGCCTGTTCCTGTTCTGGTGGTGAATGTTATTGGAAACTGTCCAAGACAGGCAGTATAGGAGCAGCAAGAGCCTTACATGTTATCTGTACTCCCAGGGCTGACAGGTGCAGGTCATCTGTGCCAAAGCATCGTGTTTTGTTGACCATGTCATTCAAAGCAGACAGATACTGGATGCCTGTGGAATGACAGCAGACACATAGGCAACTGTTGAAGTGAAACATTCAGTCGTTGTACAGTGGTATCAGTCTGGATGAATGCAGAATGCTTTTCAGGGCTTGGGCGATACCTTCTGGGCTACAAGACCAGAGAGCTATTGCATGGCCCTGTACATGTAGTCCAGGAAGTTACATCTCAGGGTAGTCACACTAACATGGAGAATGACAGTCAAATTGTACCTGGTGAGGTGTGGCATGGGTGCATAGGTTATGTTGCGGATCCTGTTACCCGACAGCCAGATGTAAGTGACTATCGCCTTGTGTAGCCTGCTGAGTGGGACATCAGTGTGACCGCCTACAGAGTCACCTATGACCGGTGTGTTGGGTATGTTATGACACCTTATTGGCTGTAGTTGATGGGCACACATGAGTCTGTGGGCTATAAGTAATTGGTGTTGTGTTTGGTGATGGGGCTGCCTCTGTTGCCTACACAGAGAGCATGGAGAGGTTCTGCAAATGTTGTAGTCATACTTTGTGTGGCCTGTGGTGGTGGAGATCTAGTGAGACTATGTGATGAGTGGGGTGTGTTACAAATGTTAAACATCCCCACATGAATGTCAGGTTCAGTCTGGGTTGGTGAGAGCATTAACCCCAGCATGGCTACATATGTGCATCTCCCACAGGCTGTAGTGTCGTATGTTGGGAGGTGAGCATTGGCTGTGTACATGAGACAATTGCTCTATTGCCTCATGTTTGCCATATTCATCATATAGACAGGCAATAACACTGTTAAGTGACACTTGGACATGCCTGCATATTAAACCATGTCTCACAAGATATGTGAGTTACATGTGTACAACAGCTGTTGTACTGTAACCAAGCTGGAAATGTAAGGACAGACAGTGTACTTGTAAGAAATGAGTTGGAATGGGTGCTATAGTAATTAGTAGCTCATGAAGTGCTTACATATTCTGAACAAGTGCTGAGCATGAATATGCAATACAGATAGGGTGTTGGATAATATAAACCCACTGCAACCCACAAGCGGAGACGCCAGTCTTAATTGGAGGCACTGCACTATTACCCTGCTGAGTATGGTCTGCAAGTCTATGAACCTTTATCAATGTAGATGTTAGCAGTACAGATGTATATGATAGTACTGATGATTTCACACTGCATAGCATACCTGTGAGAGGTCATAGGACATCATCACCCATACTGTGTTCCAGCTACACTGAGTATACTACATGTACCTTCGTATGTCACAGGAGTGTTCTACCAGTGGCCTGTTGACAGAAGCAACACTACAAAAGGTGTCTGAGTGACATGTGTATATCACACCAGTGGCAGCTACAGTAAAACAGGGTTAATGTTTTGTACTCCCCCCTCATTGTAGCCCATACCACACAGACAAATGGGAGGCATCTGTGTATGTAAGGATGTGAATGGCCATGACCTAGGAGCAATAGCTGTCTCAGTGTTGTGGACAACATACAGAATGGGCTTTGTGGGTGAGATGCGTGACATATGTGCACAATCTGACAGCTGGTAATAGCATTGTCACTGCTAGGTGAATAACCCTGTACCCATTAACTACCACCTAGGCAGCTGTCAACATTATGGACACTGGGTTTAAGGGATGGTGCTGTGCAGTTCACTTCCCTGAGCTGGTGATCTCTCCAGGCCTATTAGTTAGTCATACGAGGCACCCATGTCATGACAGAGTGCCATCCATGAGCATGGACATCATTGGACAGGCATACTCAGCACTCGTGTGACCAATATCGGATCAGGTATCACCTTTAAGGGGTATTGGCCATGCGTGGATAGGTGATACCAGCCTTCACAATCCTCACCTCCACTATGCAGCATGCTGGCTACCTTGCATAAAGACATGTGCTACACTGTGATGTTGGACATGCTACACGTACATATCCTGATCTGAAAGACATACGTCATGGACAGCCACCATCCTACTACAAGGATCGCCACATGCTGGACAGATCCCTGTGCCATACATGTTACATACTCCTGCCATACCATGCAATCCTGTCCATCAAAGCTGCACATGTCATCTTTGTCATACATGGTGCGATGACCGCATGGTAGATGTATCATTAACTGTCTGGATCAGTAATGTGGCACTGATGCACCTGGCGGTGGCAAAATGGCTGTCGGATACAGCTAGAAAACCTTGCCCGTACATGCTATAGTTGATAACCATCCCTGCTAATAATGTCCGGATAGCCATTGTCCCATGTGTATCACATGTGCAACACAGGCAATACATGGCATTATGTTAAACTGTTGTACAGTGCCGCGTAGATGTATAATCAAAACACATGCATGTAAAGGTTTCCGTGCACATGTGTGCATTGTCACTGCTCATGTCCATTAAGGCAGTGTATGTGTTGATATGTGACATATACACAGCATCAAGGTCAACAGCATTACTGTGGACACATCCAGGCATGTGCTGATAGGTAAGAACACCAGTACAGGCAAACAGACATGCCCACATCAAGACAGCATTCACATCGAGTATGAGCAATGTAATGAGGTGACACACATATATGGTGATGATATCCAATGCACAACGGGTGTTACATGTGTGTGACACAAACATGTCCGTCGTGTCAGTGTCATGATGATTTGCAAAGATAACTGTTCATATGTACTAGATGTACTAGATGTACTAGATACAAATGTATGTGCAGCTGTATCTCTGTACATCTCTGTGATACTGTGACCTGTCTCCATCATTTTGTCTTCCAGATAATGCCTCGTTCACACCTGTCAGTGTATAGCCACCTGGAGGATGATGCCCTCATCCCGTATCTCCATGATAACTATGAGGTGTTGTTCAGCCATGTGCCACAGCATGCCCAGCAGAGTGACGACCTGTGGCAGGAACTACGCAAAAGGGTTAATGATGTGGGTGGCCATAACCGCACCTACCAGCAGGTGTGCAGGCACTGCACAGACCTGAAACGACATGCAAAACAGCGTGCCAATGCAATTGCCAGGGAACAAGGTGGAACAGGTGGTGGGCCACCAACCCAGCCCCCACTCACACCCACCGAGGAGCTACTGGCCAGCCTGGGGACACCCTCAGAACAGCATCCACAAACACTAGCTGCCATCGTGGAGGTGGGTGTCTCCCAACCAC
The DNA here is from genome assembly GCF_019279795.1 of Protopterus annectens. Taxonomy (NCBI): domain Eukaryota; kingdom Metazoa; phylum Chordata; order Ceratodontiformes; family Protopteridae; genus Protopterus; species Protopterus annectens. The sequence goes on from NC_056728.1 coordinate 356,464,503, forward strand.
TGAGCCTGGAGTTGCCTGGTAAGTCACTACTGCACATATGACTATTATATCCCATGTAGTTGCATGTGTCACTGTACAATATGTAATGTAACATCATATGCAAGGTATGTTGACACACATGCCGCATACTATAGTATGCTACCCTGTGTATGCACACATGTGCATACTATATGCTATTGTACAGACGAATGTGTTAACATGCACAGTGCACCCTGTAGCTGTCATACAGTCATGGATAATGTTCAAACTGCTGTGTCACCCCTATACAGGTACCTCTGGTGTGCCGCACAGACATCAGTCCGTTGCAGGTGAGGCAGTTATCAGTATCAGGCATGTTAATGCATATATCTATTCGCCATGTGGCCAGTTAACACATGTACACATAATGTATGGTCCAGTCACGATATACAGGTCACATCTGTCATCAAGCACACTGGCTACCCATGCGCAATATATACAAACTAAATGAAACACCGACATGAAACCACAGTATCTGTCATTGCTAGATGTGTGGACAGCTGTGCATACAATGGTGGAGGTGTTGTTCAATGTAGGCATATGTTCTATACATTGGAACAACACATGTGTGGTATGCAAACAGTACCACACAGTGAGCTGGGATATGGGCAGCCCACAGGATTCACCATTGTGTAATATGCCCCTGCAATGTGTGCACACATTGTGATGTCCCATCTGACAAGTCCCAGACATATAGTGTTCCGGCTGCAATATTGTCTCACTATCCCATAATACATACCCCACATACCAAACATACAAACCTTTGTCTGCATAACCCTGTGGACAGTGACGTATCTGACATCTATGTGAGTATGTCATATGGGACAACACAGACATGTGAAATAGATGGCCATCACAAACATTTGGCCAACACATGTTCACACATGGCCATGGAGGATGGCCAGAGACATGTAGCCACACAGTAGATGTGATGTGTATACACCCTGTTGCACATCGTCCACACATGGTCCAACTATAGCCTTTGTTGAATGGTTATATAGTTGATGTGGAACACTGGACATCCTAAAAGCCTGTGCACAGCTTGTGGAGGTGTCACTTAATTCAACCATATAAGATGTGCTGAACATCATGATTGGGTCATAGCATGACAGTAGTCACCTGTACAGCTTCCACAGACATAGACACCACATCAGGCCACAGATACCGTACATTTTCCTTGCTGCTGCTGTTGGACATCACTGTCAGCCGTGCACCTTGTGTGTGTGGTACATAAATGTCATGTGGGACATGGTGTATTGACAAGTCTGCCATGTGTGGACACAGTTGCCAGGTAGCTAAGACATTTTAGTAGTTAAGCAGGGGTGTCATCCATAGGTCTTCCAGTGACCTGTCACATGACACAGCATGGTTTAGTGTGTATACACCTCAGCGACGTGGGTCACAATCCACAGTAGTTATGTAATGTGTATGCACGCAGTCATGGCTATGCACTGTGTGTATATTACACACTGTATAGCAATATAGACGCCTCATGATGCCATGCAATGACACAGTGTCTGTACTTCACACTGTATAGCAATGTAGACGCCTCATACTACCCTTCAATGCTCATGCACATCTGCTAAAAGTGCTTTCTATCTGTAGGGCATACAGACAACACTGCAATGTGATACCCATTAGACCGCTGTACATGTGTCAGGACACCATTGTGTCAGACATGTATGCATGTCAATGCACACGTCAGCAGATTACGTCATACTACATGTCAATGTCAAGGTCACATCAGCCATGTGTACTGTTAACCTGTGCTGGTCCACATGGTGTATCACAGGGATGCATGCTTACTACCATGATTGTGTGAACTGCATGGCTTCTGATATGACACCTGCTTGCTGTTGTGTGCAACCCAGGGAGATATGCTAACTACCACTATTAATGTCTGAGCTGCATGCCATCTGCTGTATCACATGCATGCTGCATGCCGTCTGTCAAATCACATGCATGGTGTGTCTGTGTGTGTGTGTGTGTGTGTGTGTGTGTGTGTGTGTGTGTGTGTGTGTGTGTGTCAGTGTGTGTGTCTGTGTGTCTATTGTAATGTAGAGTCCTTCTTTGCATTCACAGGTGATGTAGGTTGTTACCCTCCTGCGGTCTATCTGATGTTAGTGTCCCCACAGATACTAGCAGTGATGAACATATGCATGAGGTACAGGCAGGGTTGTCAGGGGCTGAATCTGTGCCAATGGTTGCCATCCCAGCTATGTCCCCCTCTTCCCCGCACACAGTTCTCATGTCAACACATACCCATTACCAGTGGCCATAGAGGAAGGACAGTCAACGTGTGTTAGCTTGGAACAGGAACATGTGGTGGCTACAGAAGGTGTGTCTCCACACCATGGTGTCAGTGTAATGACTGCAGATGTGCCACACAGGCATGTGGCCAGTGCTGCTTGTAGGAGGACCTCTGGCAGACATGCACCTGCAGGACAGAGCGCAGCAGCTGGTGTCACGAGGCGCATGTTCCAGACTGTAATGGTGGCACAGGCACGTGCTGAACGGCAGAACACAGAAGGGCAGAGGCTTCAGAGGGTTTCTAGCCATTCTTTAAACAACAACATCCAGGCATTGGCAAATGCTCAACAGCAGATCACTGATGTTCTGGACAGGCGATTGGGTGACATAGTTGGAATCCTTGACCGTGGCATGGCAATCCACAAGCATGAGCTATCTGTGCTGGAACATCTGGTAGGAGTAAGGCGTAGGCCACGTGGATGTAGGTCAGCTACACCACCTGGTGCAGGTCAATGTGCACGAGGCACCTCACATGCCTCCTCCCACAGTGCCGGTAGCAGTAGCAGGTCAGCTGGTGCTACGCTGTCCACACCAAAACACAGCAGGCCACATGGACGTGGCCCTGGATGTTCCCAGCAGGGACACGGTTCCAGTGGACATGTGTCATTGGACAGTAGCCAATCTGTACCTCTGCCTGGTAGTGCCCGTGCAACCCCTGGCAGGCACAGGTCACGTAGCTGTGGCCGGACACAGTGAGTTGTACATCCTGGTCTGTGCAATCTGGAGCTGTTAATAATACCCCTGTGTAGGCTGGACACATGGCAGAACTGTGTGCACACATACACGCACACAGCAGAAACATCTGTAGGGCACCGCAACACCCACATGCATAACGACCACTCATGTCCAATCAGATCACCGGCCCTAACCCACACACATGATGTCATCCACTGGTGCAGCCTATGCCCCTGGCAAACATTATCACCCTGTGCATATGATGATGCCTGTGCTGCACCCCTGTCATCCACACCATCGGTGCAGAGACATGCTCATATGTTCTGATGCACAGGGTGAACAGAATAGTGAGAAGTGTATATTACATTTGTTGTGTACTGTTGACATGCACCAGACATACCATGTAGTATAGGTTTAGAATGCATTGTTATATGTTCACAGTATGTGTCTTTGTAACAACAGTAACAGCATGTTGGTAATTATGCCCTGCTTCCCTCCTTAAGGTCTAATTGCATGTGCCATTACATTACAGTGTTTGCAGCTAGAGTGCATTGTTGTATGTTCACAGTATGTGTCTTGGTAAGAACAGTAACTGCATGTTGGTAATGATGCCTTGCTTCCCTCCTTAAGGTCTACTTTCATGTGCCAATAAGTAGCAGTGTTTGCAGTTTCCCATTTATGTGTAAATGTGGAGTACTCACAGGCATGTATGGCAATGCCAGCATGCTATACGTAGCTTCAACCTCACTGTTAGAAAGGCTACCATTCCACAGATGTCCACACATCTACTGATCCAGAAGCACGTGAGCTGTTTAATAGGCTACAGTGGCTAGAGACGTGACATCCATACCGGGTCACATCACAGGTATGGTGACATGGTGTGGGGGGTTTACACAGCGGTCTGGCTGATGTCAACGTTAGAGGCCAGTTGATAGCATGAGGCCTCACTGTGTAGCAGTAATACACTGTCACATTACAGGATGAGAACATGCACAGCCATACACAGAAACACACAGTAACATGACCACACTCACAGGGTCAACAACACTATAACGCACACTCGATAGTGTTGAGGTGAGGACCCCTGCCTATGTGGTAATCACCTTCACAGTACTGTGCACCCACATGACGCGACACAGAGAATGAACATGTACAGATAGCCAGTAAGGATGAGACCGATGGCATCAACAGGGTAGTAGACTGAATCACCATGAGGGGTTAGGGATCCTGTCTGTTCTGTATGGTAGCATACACCCTCACTCCATGCACCAGACAGCTATACATACATACACACACACACACACACTGTGGAGTCCACAAATGTCATTCACATAGAGATAGCTGACATGTGTGTGATACACACACCACCCCTGCCTACGTCTTGCTTTCTACACTGCAGTATGTACAGATCTCTACAACAGTGTACAGGTGTGTGTAACAATTGGGATGTATTCCCTACCATACATGGTATATATGGTCACACAAGCAAACACACATGGCAGTACTGTGAATCATACATCTGCTATATGATGATACATCTGACAGACATGCAGCTGTATTGGCTGCATTATGTCTACCAATGCTACCTTCGGCAATTGTGCTGCTATATGCACACAGGAGGACGTAAGTGTTACAGGTGTCAAGTGATGTACAGTCAGTAACACCCTGACAGCTGTGTAGGTTGTATGTCTTCACCTTCAAGTAACAGTAACATAGCGTACTGTTTGCACATGTAATGGCAGGACAGCTTGTAACATACCTGTGAGCTGTCTTCAGCAAACATCCATCTGCAAAGGTGGACCACCACTTTATGTACACACATCCATCCATACCTGATGTACATCCTACCGTACTGTCAGTATTTCACCATATACAGGTGTCAATGATGGGGCTGCATTGCAACTGCATGTTGTAGTTAGACACAGATGAACAACATACATCAGCTACTGCACATGCATGGTAGCTGCATGCACACCACTACATGTACATGTGTGTTGGTCCTACATTCCTGTCATGTAGCCATGTTTGTATGCATTGCAATTGGTGGACATGTGTGATGACATATGAAGAGCGAACTGGAACACAATGGGAGACGGCTTTATAATAAAAACTGTTTTAATAGATCCAAGTAAAGTAAGCGCTTTCAGCAGAACCAATGCTCTGCCTTCTTCAGACAAACAGCAAAAATAGGAAATACACAAAATTTTATACAATAAACATTTCTTTAAAACCAATCAAGAACAAGTGCATTATTTAATTGCTATTATCCAGGGTAACCTTAAAAAGACATAGTGGATGCCAAATGAGACCACGCAACTCGTTTTTAAATACTGCAACAACGTATTGCCAAACAGTGTCATTGAAAAATGCATTTGCATAAAATACGGAAATATAATTTAATGCATTTTTCAATGAGACATTTTATTATAAAGCCATCTCCCATTGTGTTCCAGTTCGCTTTTCATTTGTTTATTCGAGTTTGCTTTTCATGTGTGATGACATACATGATACATGGACTGTTGTATGATATGTTGATTGTCATTGGTAACTAGTACAGAGGGAATGTTACCTCAGTCAACATTGCTACCTTATGTACTGTTAGCATTCAACAGCCATGGACCTACCTTCCATGTGCATGCGTGTGATTGCTGTAGCAACTTGTCTGCACGGAGGGCAGCAAAAGCTATGCTATGTACATATGCGTTGTGTGTGGGCCATGTACATATCCACTGCGATTACATGTATGTCATTTCCAAACATGAGTGTTTTTTGGTGTACAGCGACAGTCATCTGTTACAGCTGTGTAAGACCCAGGGCCCCTGTTATGCGTAGAGCCAACCTGGTTATGAACTGTGGTATCATTGCATTGCATACCACATGATGGAATCCTGTCAGTACATGTGTAGTCTGCATAGTTGCTGTAGAACTGTAGACCTATGTACAGTCCACTGGTCATGAGTAACATGGTGTTGTAGTAATGTATGGATGTGTGTTGCTGGTCCAAGGACATGGTGATGTCTGAGGGCTACATAGTAGAATGTGGCATTTACCACTGTGATCTGCACCTGAGACATCTGTGATGGCTCTTGAGTGTGTACTGGTCAGTACATGTGAGTGGCCTTCATGTACGTGGGGACAGTAACACCTAAAGTGGTCCGTCACGGTCTTATGGCCCACATGTCTGTATCTGAGGTATACGGTGGTAGTGCTATTGTGCACAACTGTGCCATATGCCAGGTGTTCCTCACTGCAGACATGTCCTTATTCCCCATTGTTGGATCTGGATTGTCAGCTGTGATCACGAACGCTACACAGCTAGCACTGACGACTGGTGTCAGATGTATGTAGTGCAGCGTTCGTGTTAACAATGTTCACTATCAACACACTGTGCCCTTCCGTGTTTAGAATCCATGTGCATACAAGACAGCCCTTCTCTACTGCTAAGTGTGTGAGCATGACCAGTACGCCATTGTGTAGATGGACACATAGTACATTTCAAACTGTGCCCTTCTGTGTTTAGAATCCGTGTGCATACAAGACAGCCCCTCACTACTACTGAGTGTGTGAGCATGTCCCGTACACCGTTGTGTAGATGGACACACAGTACATTCCAAACGGACGTGTGCTACTAAGTGTGTGAGCATGCCCAGTGACACCTTGTGTCGGTTATGTGCCTCTGTGTATGGGCATGACCATTGAAATCCTGTATAGCGATAGTGGTCATCCAAGCAACAGATGTCCATACCCCACGTCAGGATGGATTCCTACATTGAGCACACTGGGACTGTCTTGAAGGGTGTACTGTCTGTGGCACATCTCGTATCCATGTAGTGTTGTAATAGTGCTCCATAGATAGGCAGTTGTCCTGCTCACACCACTGCCATGTGTTTGTCTACGTCTACCTTGGGACAGTAATATGCTTTTAGACTGCTCACTCTCCATGCATTCCCTATCGGTGTCTTTGCCTTTGCTGATGATGTCATCCACCTAGAAGTATGCCTCTGGGAGTGCTGTGTTCCAGTAATCTCAGTAGCGCATTCTGTAACTGTGTAATGCTGTAGTGTGATAAGGTAGTTAGGTGTATGTTCGACTCTCGGCCCTGCCAAGTGTGTGTGTGTGTGTGTGTGTGTGTGTGTGTGTGTGTGTGTGTGTGTGTGTGTGTGTGTGTGTGTGTGTGTGTGTGTGTTTCCAGCTGCCTGGGGACAGGGTAATGCTTTTAGATGGCTCACTCTCCATACATTCCCTATCGGCGTCTTTGCCTTTGCTGATGATGTCATCCACCTAGAAGTATGCCTCTGGGAGTGCGGTGATGCTGAAACTTGGTAGCGCGTTCTGTTACTGCGTAATGCTGTAGTGTGGTGGACTAGACAGGTAGGTGCTTGATTCCAAGGCATGGGAGGTGTGTGTGTTTGGCAGTTATACCCTATGTGTTGGTATTTGTGGGTGGCTAGCTGCGGGATGTGCTCAGTGTGTTTTGTTGCTGACGTATATAGTGTCCACAGCCTGCATATTCTGCCAAGACACTGGGTTGTCAACACATACATTCGCCAATAGGTCTGGTGAGTAAATGTCAGCAGCCCTACTCTTACACTTAATACAGTCTGACCTGTGTGATGCAACAGAACACACATGCCTTGATAGTAACAACACTACATGATGCAGGTGGCACATGTAGTTTCCTTTTCATGCCTGTCTAATGCTTTGCTGTCATGTGGTCCGCTGTTGTGATATAAATGCAATATCTACATATGTGCGTACATGTATATGTGTGTATGTATATCTATGTATATATGTATACAAATAATATATATGATATATGTAGATATAGAGAGATAGACATAGATATAAACATATATGTCTGGGAACATCAGCACTATTGAATGTTTGTGCCAGATGATCTGTACGTGATAACCTGGGATGTATGTATATCTGCCATGGCGTAGTGGTAATGCACATCGTCTGTTGTGTGCAGGGTCCTGGGTTGTAATCGTGTAGACACCGGTTATTTTGTTGCTGGGAAGACCATGGGACATCAAATATGGTGATAGTAAGGCACCTGTTAACAGTTGTGTACGGATCTGAGCGACACTAAGCAGTGGTTATTAAATTGGAGGTTCGATATGGGTCATATAACTATTCATTAGAAGACTATACTATGCAGATGAGGTTGACAATAGTGTATCCCATTTATCCCCAGGGTGTGATGCAGATACCTGGAGTGTATGTGTGTAGTTAGCCGGGTGCAGGGCTCGAATATTGTTGACAGCATGGGAGGGGGGGTCAGGCGTACTGTATGTACATTGCAGAACTGTGCCTCGGGAGTGCTCCTGCCTTAGCATGCCTAAGCTAGGGGTGTGTCTATACCTGCCTGGTGACATTGGGAGGGACAACAGCAGTGGTGGGGTAGTCAGGGTGTACAGGCTGCACAAACAGGTGGTGATCAGCACAATCAGCAGATGACATGGCCAGCCTGCACCTGAACAGTACGGTAATGTGAGCAAGCAGCATACACACAGGTTTCTTCCACACTCTACACCACCGGTGTATACCTGCGGGGACATTTCATGACACAGTCCAACCAAATGAGAAGGGCTGCAGCAGGCAACATAGACCAACATGTGCAGGAGGCTGAGGGCAGTGAGGATGTGTATGCTGCCAAACATCCCTTACTGGGGTGACATAAGACGTTATAGATCCAGGGTGACTTATCAGGGGCTACATGAGCTGGGGATGGTGGAGCACTATGGGGTGGACAGAGACCTCCTACAGTGGCTTGTTGACCTGTGCCTGCCATACCTGACACATCAAACAGGCCGAGGGAAACCCATCACAGTGGATACCACGGTATGTGTTGGCCTGAGTATACTAGCCACAGGTGTCTCACACAGCCCAACTGGGGATATCATGGGGATCTCACAGGCATCTGCATCCAGAGTATTGCACCAGTTCACAGACGCCATGTCAACACATGCTAGTGAGCACATACATGTCCTCAACCCACATGATTAGTAGACCAGCAATATGCATCTCTTCAACCACATGGATGACTACCCTGGGGTACTGGGTGTTATAGCCTGCACACACATACACATCAAAGCACCACCCGGTGAGCGGGGTAGGGCCTACAGTCACTGCAAGGGCATACCCTCCAACAGCTAGGCCATATGCGATGGCCAGGGCATTAGACTGAATGTGTGTGCTGTCTGCCCTGGAAGCTATGATGATTCCGATATATGGCTTCTGACACAGCTGTTCCACACCTTTGCCAATATGGACATCCCCTACAGTGTCCTAGTGGGGGATGCTGGGTAACCACAGGCGTCGTGGCTGATGACACCCAGCAGCAATGCGCACACACCTGAACACTCACACCATAATGAGGCAGATTCACAGGCAAGACATGTAATTGAGCATGTGTTTGGGATGCTCAGTTCACGGTTCTGGTATCCGGACACATCCGATGGAGCCCTGCAGTATTCACTAGCTACATGCACACAATTTATTATGGTATTTGCTATGCTACACATTCTGATCCTGCAGTAACAGTTGCAGCAGGAACAGCATGGGGCAGGGCCACACGGCCCAACACCACTGCCAAGGCCTGTACAGGCACAGTGTGACTTGGCAAAGGAACTACCTGAGCAGGGCCCAGTCGGCGAAAGGCTGTGCACAGTATTACCTGCCCTTAGCAAAGAGGCAACACAAGGCATATGCACTGACACAGTAGGTACCCACGGATGTCCCCTGTCTGACCCACACACAGTACAATGAATGCCAAACATGACACTACCTGTGCTCGGCCATGTATAGGAGGTGCACTGTGTGCATCCGACATAGGCAGCCCTCCAGCACCGTCCTCAGGTCCAGAACACCCCCAGGGTACATCTAGTGACCTAATAATTGGCAGTTGTATTAGAATGTGTATTTACCCATTGCTATGGTATGTATGTTAGCATACAAGAGACTTTGGTGGCCGACTGTTAGGGCAGCAGACAGTACACATCCATAGTGGCACCATGACATCTGTAGCACATACGGGGGTCACAATGGTAGCCAGTAGTACATGGGGTGTCCTAACCCACTGCAGATTATGAGCTGAACATCATGTGTGTCTGTACAGCCCACACACATTGTATGCAGCTGGACAGGTGTGGACCAATACAGACAAATGATATACAATGGCCTATGGATATGCCCAATGAATGACCCCAACCCCCAAAGACACACACAGACTACAGCAGGCCAGGCAGTTTGATGTAGGTTGTGAAAGCTAGGACGTCCAACACCACTGTGCTGGTACGTAACGCTGGTATCTGACGTACACTGGTATCCCTCCAAACGGCAATTTAGGTAGGTCCACACACTAACATGGAGTACCTGGCATACCAGTACAGTAGTGGCAGAAGTGTACAACTGTCAGCTGTGCCCCCCCGTCCGACCTACACATGTGAGAGTCATGTGTGCCACCCACGGTGCTGTGTAGGACTGTGGATGTGGTTGGAGGTCCCCCCATGCCATGCAGACATGTAGCAACTGTCAATGCCACATGACCATTAGCTACCCTGCAGACACAGCATGACACCTGTCTGTGTAGAACGGAGGGGTCGGCAACACAGTACTGACTATCTGGACATGTGACACATGCGATACAGTTGTCCATACTTGGCATGCTCACACACATGACGGTATGATGGTAATGTCGGTCGACAACATGCGTAACAGTCATACTGGGCATGCTCACACACTGAAACACAGGACAGCCAGGCATGCATACACCAGTGGTCCGGACATATCTGTCAGTACATTGCTATACTGTTGGATGACTGCACTGCATGGTGTGTGTGTGTGTGTGTGTGTGTGTGTGTGTGTGTGTGGTCTATTGTCTGTACATATGCCATGGTCTTTTGTTAATTCACATGAGCTATGTGCGCAGGGTACTGCTACCAAGACATGAATTGGGTGGTTCTTTGTTTGCGGACAGACTGACGCCTTTGGATACGGACTGGGTAAGGCACATTTCAGCAGGTGGGAGCAGTTGTGCATGGGTTTGCACAGTGTTAAGCACTGCTGATCTCTGGTTACAGCACCTTTTACCCATTTAGACTCCACATTTCTTTGACAGTGCACTACTGGCATACTGGTAGACAAACATGCTTACAGCCGCTCGCTCACCAACATTTCTGCTTACATTTGTCACTCACGCTGGGTGTGTGCGATCCCTTGTGATGCGTATTACATCGGACTACATGACTACAGTATCGGGTATGTCTAACCATTTGGTGATGGCAGGCGTTCGACTGTACGGACTTGGCGGCCTGTCCAGTGACGTAATCATATTATATGCGTGTTCCTCATACGATCTGCTCCCATCTGCCTGATACATGGGAACTGATACTCTGCAATGTTGACATGTGAATATGATTTTGTTAAAGTAG
>NC_056728.1:356480940-356534524 GCF_019279795.1 Protopterus annectens
GCACATTCCAACTTGTGTCCAGATGTCTACAGGACTGGACATCATGTCTTGATACCCATTCTAATGTTTACACAGGTTACTTATCCCATGAGGGATATCCAAAAATTTAACAAGACCAATACCGACCATTCTTTTGGCGTTACGAAAATGTGCTGGGAGTTTTACATGCAAGGGATACATAGTTTGCAATCCTAAAACTGCCTAGGGTGACACTGCCTACTACATATGAGTAGTGGTCACTATGTGTAGATGTGGCTGTGCCAAGCTAGTAGGCCAAGTATGGCTGGATTTGGTGGATGTTCAGGTATGGGGGTGGGTTGTGTGCGGTCGAGGGGATGCTGGGTATTCCATTATGCATCCAGGTGTGTAGCATTTGATTTGGCCAGTTCCATCAGGACCAATCTGTGGGTATGTGTCGATGACATTTCTGTACATTTGTATCGCACATTTTAATATTCATATGTTTGTGGGATTGTGTTCTACAGTATGGCCTGTCTGGTTGTATTGCAGATGTGTATACATGTTCTTTGTGTTTCTTTCGGATTCACCTGCTTCTCCCTCATACACCTCCAGTTCACCTATTCTGCATACGACACAGTCTCGCCTTTGAGTATTATTCCATTACCCATCCCCCCCACGCACATATTCCTGACACTCCATCCATCACTGCTTTGGTTGATGGCCCATGACACGGTCAGGGTAACACATTGCATACACTACATATGTCAGGTACCTGTATGGTTGTGTGGACTACCCCGGCATGTTTCACCTTCCACATGCAATACATCACACACATAGATACATGCCCATACTTAACTTTCATGACATGGTTGGTACACCCAGGTAATACCCGTTCAACTGTGACACATCCTGACAAGTACGACTTGGACCACATATGTGCGGATTTTGGCCGACTGTTCTGATCATTGGTAGGATGCCACCTTTTCCTATGTCCAGGATGAGATATATTCTGGACACATATCTGATTGTACTGGACAACACGTACCCACAGTCAACGCTATGGATAATACTGTTCCTTTAAGCCTACATGTTGCCTTATTGTTATAGCAGTTTATATGCTCCTTCTGTTTCGTTTTCATGCTTATTCTATTTCCTGTCACATATGGTATGTTAAATACGGACATACCTATTGTATGTGACTATTACATGCATTGTGGGATATAATTCTGTCATACGGTCGCTAGATATTTACATTTATTGTGGATTTGTTATGCACACATCTGCCCAGCTGTGTACTCTCCCTCACAATATGGGTCAGCTGGTGACCCTGACCATTGGGCTGGACGTACCTATTGGCGGCTCACTAACATGATGCGTTTCACTTCCACTTGGTATAACTATTTACACTGCGTTGGACTACAGGCACACGGTTTTCAATGTCATTTGTTCGAGGGATAGGAACCCATTATTCCCTACCGTGCATTTGTATTTGCTTCTTCATTTTGTGTTTGCAGGAACTGTCTTGCATGCTTTACATATGTTTCAGTATCCACGGACACTGACAGATGTGATTACTATTGCTTGCAAATTGTTAGATGCAAGCATTTTAGGTTGCACGTCGACAGCTGACATTTCCATGCCTCCTTGCGGCACTTCGACACACCCTATGCACTCGCGCTCCTTTTCTATGCACGTGGCTGTGGCGGCAGCTCGCCTTCATTAATATGCATTTGGTGCTACTGCGCCATCTTCACACCACACTGTCAGCGCAAGCCTAACGCCGGCCTTGTGCCGAGCTTTATGAATCCCGGGGATAGTTTATAAAAGTTAGATTAGTAGGTTTTGTTATGTTATATTGAATACATATACATAAAATATCCTGGGTCCATAGCTCAGTAGTTGTACATCTCCAAGATAAGTATACCCCCTCTGCTTTCTTCCTCCTGTCCTACTATATCTCTGCTCTCCTCTACTCTTTTACCAAGTATCACTTTGTGTTCACCCACTCCACTTCTACCTATGCCTCTCTTAACTCTTTTACCACTCATTTCATTTATATCTCATAATTAAATCAATGTTTTGCTTTCCACCCTTTGTAAATAATCTTAGTATCTGTATAGTGACATCTGTCCTACTACATAATTATTTAACTATATCTGTATAAAATTTAATTAGTATAACAAGCCTTCTAACTGTATGTATAGTTACTATTTTATCTAGTTTGATATTGTAAAATGTAATTGAATCATATTTTGCCCGATATTATTGATATTGCATACCTTTCAACTGTCCAGATTTTCTTAGAATGTCCACATTTTTGCCTCATATTTTTAGTCCATTCTTCATAAATTTTGTGGTTTTCTGGCAAATCACTGAGGATTGAAGTCACTAAATAATGACATACATTTGAATTTCAGACTTCATTTCTTTCAGAAAATACCTACTAATACAGTTCCTGTTATTTTAGGAACTAAATTTATAAGAGGAAATATTTATAATCTATCCCAATTTTTGTGCATTTGTCCCCCCATTTTTATGCTTTGTCCAGATTTCTTGCTCTATGTGGTTGAAAGGCCCCTTGTAATTTATAACTTAAAAGTTTTTGCTTGTACTGCATGTACTGGAGCTTTTCTCCCCTGACGTCCGCTGAAAAGGATCTTTCATGCCCAACTAGACTTCCCCAGTTAAGTATAAAATAAGTAACTACATAAGTGCACTTAAATCTGTAAAGTCTTCAGTGTATTTATATGCTACTTTGTGTATGTGTTTCCATGTTTTTTATTTCTGTGTGTTTGTGTGTGTGTGTGTGTGTGTGTGTGTGTGTGTGTGTGTGTGTGTGTGTGTGTGTGTGCGCGCGCGCACGAGCATGCACGCGCGCATGTGCATATGCACATTACTGATTTGTTTTAGTTTTATATTTATGCATTTATTTTTTACTTTTCTAAGTGGGATGGTGAACTGACCTTAGTGAAGCACCTTTCAGACATATCCCACTCTGGGAACAAGGAAAAATTATAGAGCTTGAACTAGAAACAGTGATATAATACAATAGATAATGACTGCTATAAAAAAGAGGTGGTTATAAAAGTACAAATTTAAGTGTACAGTAAATACACTGTTTATAACCAACATTACCATTTATTAGTGTCATCAGTATCAATCCAAACTGTATGCAGTTCTATAATAATGTTAAATGAATGAGAAGCTTCAATAAAATTCTATAAGAATGGTAATAGGATGACCCCGGTTATTCTCATTTGGGGTACTATATAATTATCAACCCTGGGATGGGATGGGTAAAGCGAATCTATAACCAAATGGGATAGGTTATTTCAAGCTCAAAAAGGGACACTGACTAGGCTTAAAATGGCCCGCAAGTGCACCTAGCCTAATACTTATCTGTGAACCTATGAACCTATAAAAACTTAAAAAAAACAATGTATCGAAGAAGTCAAGAGGTAAATCAGATTAGCAACTAAGAAAGTCATTTAGGTTTGAAGAATGAATGGAGGATGAAATCAACATTTGCCCGGTGGATCTTTCAAAAAAAAGGCCCAAAACAGGTTTGAAATTTGTAAAAGTGTCAAATAATCTGATTAGAAGAATAGATAGTCCCAAATGGTAGAGGAACATACAAGAGTGTTGTGAAATAACTCTTTGGCTGCTTTTGAGGAATAGAGCAGTTAAGAAGTGAGTCCTTCTGGGAAGAACAAAGGCTATACTGCTCAACTCTGGCTATGAGATTTATTTGTTAGGTGTAGGGCCTACTCCAGTAACTGCAGTTTATCAAACCTAGGTGCTGGACTGACCAGTCAGGATTGAGATGCAGTAGTCATTGTCAGTCCACTCTCTTGGAGAGGGAGACAGAAGACCCCCAGTGTATTGCCCAATACCTGTAGTAAGAGAGGCACTGACTTCAATGTTGTCTGTGAAGTCTGGGCTTGTCATGACAAATAGTACAAAAGCATTTTGTGTGTGTGTGTGTGTGTGTGTGTGTGTGTGTGTGTGTGTGTGTGTGTGTGTGTGTGTGTGTGTGTGTGTGTGTGTGTGTGTATGAAATGTGACAAGTGTTTGGAAGTAGACACAAACATCCCCAGTAGAGCAATGTCTAGCCTGGTCTCCAGATGGAGTGAATAATAGGTACACCCTGAAAAAATATTCAGGTTATTGCGAATAATGTTCCTCCAGGACACTCTCAAGGCACAGCTGGCAGTGATTATTGCAGGTAGGGATAGAATAAAGAAAGAGGTCAGCATAGAGTTAGGAGGTGCTACATGGTCAGGCAAGTATGATGTCCTCATCTCAAAAGAAAAAATAAATAAGTAAACTATGATTAATAGGGTATAAAAAAATGTCAGACCACTCCTTTAATGGAAGCCATTTGCTGATGGCAAGGTTCCACAGTGATGTTTTCTTTGGTGAAAGTAGCACTAAGTGTCATATTTATAAGTGCCTGTATCATGTCTGAGTTAGCTGATGCTGTGGTTATCATGATTCTGACTGTTGAGGCTGAGCCTAGATGACATTCTGAAAGCAGCACTTTTTTAGAGCTCCACAAAACTACTTTAAAAAACAGAAAAATAATAATTTAATTCTAGAAAAAAACTGTCAAATATCGGAGATAACTATCTTTATTATCAGTATACCAATTTTGGGAAATACGCATCAAAATTTTCCTGTCAGAATCAGTTGTAGTTTAAACATCTATTGTGGAAATGAGTAGCTCCAAGAACTCTCATTTAGAAGCAACTCCGAAAAAAGAAATTCAACTGATGTCCTCTGCACTACAAGAACTATCCTTGAAAATGGACAGCTTCAAAGAAAATCTAGAGAATCTAAAAGAAAACTGTCTAAAACAAACAGAAACCTTTAAAGAATTATTACAACAACATCAAACCAAAATATCTGACATCGAAACATCACTATGTGACATAGAAGAGAGGCCTAAAGGAGAAGAAATCTAGGGTGAATTTATCCTGCAACAAAACAATTGTCTCATTAATAAGGTAGATGATCTGGAAAACAGAGAAAGGAGAACCAATTTAAGAATCTTCAGGCTACCAGAAAAGACAGAAGGTGAAGATATTATTTTATTTTTAAACTCCTGGTTACCTGACTTCTTAGGCTTAAAGGAAGGCTTCCTATGGTATAGAAAGAGTGCACAGAGGTATAGGGCAGCCAATACCTTCGTCATCCACCTCCACACCAAGATCCATTGCAGTAAAATTTCTCTCTTACCAGGACAAAGAACTTGTACTAAAATCTGCCTGGAGGAAAAGTCCATTGCAATACAAACATTCACAAATCAGATTTGACAATGATTATTCTTCCAGAGTTCTAGAAATGAGGAAAAAAACCTGGCCACTGGTGAAGTTACTCAAACAAAATAAAATAAAAGCCCAACTTGCATATCCTGTGAAAATAAGGATTTTCTTCTCTAATGAAATGAGAACTTTTAATAATCTTGAAGAAGCAACCACCTTCATTAAAAACAACAACATAATAGCAATTCCAGAAGACATGGACTGGACTTCAACCACTTCTCTGAAAAGATCCTCTGAAAAAAAATACTTGGACTGATGTAAAGAAAAAATAAAGCAAAGAACTGAAAGTATTTCTTCTACTGCTTCTCTCAAAGAATCATCTAAAATATGAGTTACTTACTAAAAGACAATAAAAAAGTATGTATAATCTTTTTTCTTTCTACTTTCTCTTAATAGATATATTCCCTGTATGAAGTATTTCCACTGTTATGTTTTATCTCTCTCTTCTCCTTTCCATTTAAATTTATACAAGTAGTTAGTATATAAACACTTTCTCAAATGTTAAAATATTTAAAATAATGGTCTAACCATTATTACGGTCTCATTGCTTGTCTGTTGTGGGGAAATGGAAGGAAGAGGTACTTGAGAAAGGCAATTTATTAACCCACTGCGGGTGTTGAGGGCAAAATGGTTAAAGTGTAAAGCTTTGTATGCTTTTAATGCAATTTCAGTAATGTGAGACATTCAAGATGCTTACAGACAGGAGATTTCTCTTCAGTGATACAGCGTGCTTTTAGAACAATTCTAGACATAAGATATCTGTTTGTTAGTGTTTAAAAATAGCTAACATTCCTGCTTTTGTGGTTGCTTTCTTTGTATTTAAATGTACAACGTTCTCAGATCCCGAGAACTGTCAGAAATCTTCAAAGTGCTGTCCTCAAGCTCGCAAATGCACTTATCGCTTTGCATTGAGCCTGAGCTGTTCATTTAATTATATTTGTATAAATTACAGCAATATCAGATATATCTAACTTCTCAATTAGGTCATGAAGACCTAAAGAGACAACGAAACAAAAAGGAGAGTAGAAATAAAAAAATAAGATGATAAATTAGGTATTGAGTCGCACCACATTTTATTTCTCACTTACAGTAACTCAGAAGCTTCTTTTTGACAATACGTCACTTTCATTCACTCCATTGCCTTTTTCGCTGCTCACATTGAATAACTCCAATGAATTACCTCACATTAAAGACATCCTTACTTGTGAGACAGAAGGTTTTGTGGTGGAGTTGAAACATCGCAGAGTACATTATCTTACACACTTCCTCGTCTCTCTTAAAGTGATAGGCGCTCATTTAAAGCATTATACTTGAATAGGTGATAAAATAAGCAGGAAATGGGGAACAACTCAGGGAAAGGAGGAAGGCACAAAAGCGGAATTCCACAGAACTGTCTGTTACATTATAGACCGAACTTGACAATAGTGGAAATGGTTTGTTACAATTCAAATGAACATTTGTTTACTTAATTAGAGGCTATACTCTCACTAGGTAGGTTACTTATTTCTCCCTCACTCTAACTCTGCAAATGAAGTGGCAGTTTCTTGTTATTTTTGTATATATCAGAAATAATCTTTCTCGGAAACGACTTCATATTGTACTTATATCTATACATTTTCTCTAAGCCCTAAAGGGACAAACATTCCCTCAAACTTGACAAGAGGAAATCAATAAAAATCAATAAAAATGGGGAAAGATGAAGGGTGAGGAAGAGAGGAAAAAAAAAAGAGAGAGAGTTAGAAAACAACTATAAACATTGGGTCAGTCTTGTGGTCAGATCAAATGAGATGCATGCAGATATTTATATTTAAAATGTTACAGATCTGTTCATAAACAGAACAATTTAGTTCTATGCATAAGAGAAATGTTAAGAAATTTTGTTTCATTAAATATTATAAAATACTTGGATAAGTAGTGAGACGAAATTATAAATACATAAAACAAGACTGACTCATCTTGAACACAACAGTACTTCAGAAAGGATCCTGTTTGTCTTCTTTAGACAGTTGATTAATAATACTCATACTGGATTATAAAAGTTGGTGCATGGGAATATATGAGCTCTATAATAGATTCCTACATTGCTATGAACTCTAAATGTGTCATATGTAACACCTGGTGTGACTTGATCTTGAAAGGCAATTCTCATGCTAAAAGGCATGAATGATGATGAAAAGTCGTGATATCATAAATCTTTTCCAGTCAATAAATAGCTAACTTTTCTTCTCTATCATCATATCTGGGAATTTGTAGTAAATACTCTTTATCTTTATGAAAGTATTTGTCCGTGTGTTCTAATCTCATTTAAATAGTAAAGGAAATCTATTAATAATTCCAAGACTGGAAAATTAGTGATGTCTGTGAATAGTTCTGATTACATATGTATATTCTTTGAATTAGACTCGCAGAGATGTGAAATGTAATATTTGAATGGAAAGCAAGGCATAAGTATTTTAACATAATTTTAAGTTTTATAATTTATTGTCTTTTCCTTTCTGGGGGGAGGGGGGAGGTAGAAAGAGGGAAGAAAACTAATTTAACAGAATAACATTTGAAAAATTCCTTTACACTGTATTATTTATATAAGGGTTTTGTGGTTATTAACTTCACATTTCAGAATGTCATGTTAAAATCAAACATGTTATAAAACAAAGAAATTCATTAATGTTATAACCACAGAAGCTTTACACCAGTTAAGAAGTGATGAAACACAAAACTGAAATGCTTAGATAAAATTGTAATTGTGTTTAGAATCGAGTTAATAACATCTTTATTTATTTGGTGATATAATACCCTACTGCAAACTTAAAAGAACTCCAGCAAAATTTTATAGAGCTCAAAAAAAAAAGTTTTGTTGCTAAGGCATGAGGGTTAATCTGATAGATCTTCTTTCATCTATCAGATTAGGAATGACTAGCATTCCATGGACAATAGAAGGTTTTCCAAAATGTTGGAATTTTTTGTTATATATAGTCTTTTATACAATGTATATGTTCTTGTTTTTTATCTGGTCTGAATGTGAATATAGCTTATACTCCTTAGTAGGAAAAATCAATCTGACATTAATATTTAAAGATGACAAAAATCGTTTGCAATGTCAATATCTTGGGAGACTTCTGAGTTCTATTTATATATTTGTCTTATAGACCTAGTTTATGAATAGGGATCTGTTATTTTTATCTCTTAATGTTAATGGTTTGAATAATCCAAGGAAGAGACCTAATTTATTGAGGTACTTAAAATTAAACAAACCTCAGGTAATCTTTCTTCAGGAAACTCATTTCAAAACCGACGATAAACATATATGGTGTCCAAATGAATATTCAATGATATCCCATTCATCATACAAATCAAAAACTAGAGGAGTAATGATCTTTTGGAAGAAAGATATTATTTTTCCACAAATTATCTTTAATTATAAAGATGAAGAAGGTCTTATGGCACTAGTCACATTGAAATTTAACAATAGAATTTGGACACTGGTGAATTTATATTGGTTTCCTGGCATAGGGACAAAGACAGTTAAAAAACATCTAGATTATATTAGTAATTCATACAAAGGTAACCTAATAGTCGGAGGTGACTTCAATTGTATATTGAACAATTCTGAGACTACAATTATGAGAAATCTTCGTCTTATCCCTATAGCAAAAATACTAAAAAAATGGAGTGAAACCCTTAGTTTAATTGACACTTTCACTTTCTAAGAAGATAACTCACTTTTATTCTCTCAAGACTTTAGATTTAGAACCCAAACTAGAATAGATAAATTATTTGTCTCACAAGAGTTGAACACTAAAATAATAAAATTTTCAATAATTCCCTGCACTCTATCTGATTATAACTCACTCATTTTAAAACTCCAAATAGATTTTAAAAAACTAACACATAACCCATAACAAGAATACCAGCTTATATCACAAAATTAAGAGAATTTAAATCTTGGTTAGTAACAGAACTACAATTCTTTTTAGATACTAATTATTCTAAAGAGATAAACATAGTTATGATATGGGATGCTTTTAAAGCTTATATATATATGGCAAAACCCTCGCATGGTTTAAAAATAAATCAAAAGAATGGGAATCAGAACTGCACAATATACAGAAACAGCTAATAAAGGCAAAAAATAATGAGCTAACACCTATGTCCAATAATAAAAAGGGAATTGAACTAAATAAAAAATATAATGAAATTGTAACTCACAAAACTAATTTGGCTCTAGAAAAATTAAAATTAAATGCATATTCCACATCACCTAGACATATGCATAACTTAGCTTCACGAGTTAAAAAACAATCTAAAGCAAACAACATTATCAACGTTACTCATGAGGGAAAAAAAAACAAAGTCTCAGACATAAGTGATATACTTGATGCCTTCAAATACCACTATATAAAACACTTTGGAACTATCATTTCTCATAGCAACATTTCAAATTTAGAATTACATTTTCCCAATATTAAGAAAATCCCAGAAACATTAAAACTAGAACTACAGAAACAAATCTCTCACAAAGAAATCACAGAAAATATTAAGAAAAGCAAAAGTAATAAAGCTCCAGGAACTGATGGCACTATAATGGAACTTTACAAAATATTTCCAACTTCCATAATCTCACTACTTCATGAAACTTTACTCGAAATCCAAACTCACAATACAACACCACCCTCATGGTGTTACTCCTTAATCACACCCATCATAAAAGAGAATAAAAAATTTATACAAGAGGCCAAGCTTTTAGTGTTTTTTTAATAACAGTTTGGAAGTGTAGGTCAAATTTCAAGTTGCCATCATTTGTGATGCCTAAGAGTTTGGTGTTGGGGTTTGTTCAATCAGAGTGTTATTTAATGAAGTGATTTTGGCAATATTTTTGCTTTGGGAGAATGTTTATGGGGTGAAATGTAGTAATTTTGTTACTTTAACCAAATGGGTTAAGTTATAAATTACCAGGTGCCTTTCAACCTCATAGAGCAAGAAATCTGGACAAATCATAAAAATGGGGGGCAAAGGCACAACAATATGGATAGATTATAAATATTGCTGTTATAAATTTAGTTTCTAAAATAAAAGGAACTGTATTAGTAGGCATTTTCTGAAGGAAATTAAGTCTGAAATTCAAATATATGTCATTATTTAGTGACTTCAATCTTCAGTGATTTGCCAGAAAACCACAAACTTTATGGAGAACAGACTGAAAATATGAAGCAAAAATGTGGACATTCTAAGAAAATATGGACAGTTGAAAGGTATGCAATATCAATAATGTTGAGCAGAATACGATTAAATTAAATTTTACAATATCAAACTAGATAAGATAGTAACTATACATACAGTTAGAAGGTTTCTTATACTAATTAAATTTTATACAGATATAAAGGGGCAATTAGCAGCAAAGCTGGCTATTTTATTGAAGCCTTATTCCAGCTTTGTTTGTGTGGACATTTGTAGGTTAGTAAAAAGTGGGAAGGCATATAGTAGGCTAAGTAGGATGTAGCCTTTAGCTATGGCTTCTCTAGTTCTATCAGTTAGGTAAGGGTTTGTTTTATACAAGAGGCCAAGCTTTTAGTGTTTTTTAATAACAATTTGGAAGTGTAGGTCAAATTTCAAGTTGTCATCAATTGTGATGCCTAAGAGTTTGGTGTTGGGGTCTGTTCAATCAAGGTGTTATTTAATGAAGTATTTTGACAAGATTTTTGCTTTGGGAGAATGTTTATGGGGTGAAATGTAGTAATTTTGTTTTTTGTGGGTTAAGTAGGAGTTGTGAGGTGTCTAGTCAAATTTTTGTGGATGTTAAGGATTGTTGAGTAATTTACTGAAGTTTTTGTAGGTTAGAGGCTGTGAAGATGAGTGTAGAGCATATTGCAAAAGAGTGGTGTGCTTGGAAGCAGTGTATTGATTATTTTTAAATATGTTAAGCAGAAGGGTTCTAAGTATGAATCCTTATGCACTCCTACAGTAATGGGTAGAAATGCTGAGTATTCCTGCTGCCATTTGACTGCTTGGAATCTATCTGTTAGGTAGCTGTTAAACCAGGAGAGGGAAGATTGGGAGAGACCCAAGGAGGGGAGTTTTAGTAATAGTTTATGGTGAGAGACAGTGTTGAAGGCTTTGGACAGATCTAGAAATAAGATTTACAGAGCAAAAACTGAAACTCAAAGTTAGTAAACATAAAACAGTTCAAATCACTCATAACATTGTTCATTGATGGCAATCAGTCAAATAAACTACACAGTCATTATGACTCTTTTGTGGGATATGGTAGCTCATATCAAGCTTCCTTCATTTCAACTCCAGTAAACTTCACAGCTAAGTCCATAGGCAAGCTTCTTGTAGTTCACAGGTAAATCCTCTGAAAAGCTTCTAATGTCCCACAGGTAAATTAACAGAGGATAAGTCTTCAGTGCATCCACAGACTACTCTGTCTGGTCTTTAACAATAATCTTCACTCTTCACCCTTGAAATCCCTCTCTGCATGAGGCAAGTATCTCTGCCCAAACCCGGATCACTTAATTGCTCCACCAGAGTTCCCCTGGCAAAACCCTTCAATGTGTAGGCCAGGCCCCACCCCACCCCAACTTCTCAGAGAGTTGATCTCATTAGTTACTCCATCATAATTACAGGGAGTGAAGAGTCCAATGGTGAAATTCTGCTTGTGGACCCAGGAGCCATCATTCTCATAGTAGTCTAGATAGTGAAATGCATCTACACTTTCTATAATTTGAATAGATGACCTGTGAGGCTCCTTAGGTTCACAGGTTTATAGGTACTTACATGGCTGTTGATCTGTGAGTATCTTAAGAAGGCTAACCCTGCATTCTCATTGTAACAATTAAATCTTATATTTTGCAATATGAATCTCTAAAGATGGGCTGCATAAGTATATGTTGGGTACATACATATTTTCCGTATCCATGAGGGACATTAGTACAAAACCAAGAGTGAATTTGCAGTTACCCATCTATTCATCCAAGTTATGTTGAAATAGAGTAAGAGACATACTGCTTCATATGGAGGGGAAGCAGGTTCCATAAATGTAGTATTCTCTATGATACATACCTATCTCACCAATTCTGTCAATATTGCAAAATAGATTGAGGTTCCATGAGCATGTGTTTCTGATATCATTGGACTTCTGAATGTACTAGGTTTAACAGAACAGGGACTGTTGAGGCTCTGTATGAGAGGCAGAAGTTACCTCTCAGTAACTTGCATGGCATAGAGAAGAGAGACAAAGTTTTGAGGCAGCCTGCATCGTTTTTATGATTTAAGCCCTTGATTTTTTTAGTGAGGGAATTTTGGAGTCATTTCATCTGAGACAAGTGTTTGGATAAGTGCATATCAAAAGAGGCATTATACTCAATGATCAGCCTAATGAGTACCAAGTACAGAGGAATAATCATGTCTCTGGACTGGGATGCAATTCCTTTCAACATAAGCTAAGCAACAAAAAAGGACTTCCTTACAATAGTGGATATGTGGTGATCAAAGGACACCTCACTGTCAACATACATTTCCAGATATCTAACTACAGGGTTAGTTTTCAGTGGGTCTTTTCAATGAGCTGCCAATGTGAGTTTTACAAAGGGAGTCATGCTTGCCAAAGAATACAATTATATGTTGTTTGGTATTTTGTTTTGGTCCATGGTTTTGGTATCAGTTATTTGTTTGGGACAGGCCCTCTTGTTACTTCACAAACACAGACAATAGCTTGAAGATGCTACATACATGTAAAATGTAAAATGAAAAATGCATGTCAATGCCAGATCTCCCTTTACTTATATATCTTGTACTCCATGCTTCTAAAAGTTATAAGTTGTACGTAGAGATGCCTACACAGCCGTGGTGTTCATATTTTTACTGACATTTTAAAAGGCTACTACAGCTTAAGGTTTCACTTCATATACTCGAAATGCTGAAATCTCGAATTTCAGCATTTTGAGTCCATGAAGCCGAAACTTTAGAATAGCGAAAGTGCATAAGCGTGAATGTAAATATGTCGAATCCACACTTATGCAGTGATGCTACATTACTGGAAGTGTTTATTTGGGATGTTTGTGTTCGGACTTTCAGGTGAGTGAGTGTATGTGAGCATTTTTGTCAGTTGTGTGTGTGTGTGTGTGTGTGTGTGTGTGTGTGTGTGTGTATGTGTGTGTGTGCGAGAGACTGTAGAATGTGTGTGTGTGTGTGTGTGTGTGTGTGTGTGTGTGTGTGTGTGTGTGTGTGTGTGTGTGTGTGTGTGTGCACGTGTGTGAGTTTTTTTTCTCTGTTTGTGTGATCTCATAGTTAATATATATAAGTAGGGGGGTGTGGGGGTGCAGGGGTGCTTGCCCCCCCTGCTTTTGTTGAGTTTAGGTATGTATATGTGTGGTGTTTTGTTGTGTTTATGTTTTTTGTGGTGTAGGTGTTGTAATTTGATTGTGGTGTAGTGTATGCTGTGTGTTCTTGTTTGTGATTTCGGCTTTGTGGGGTTTCGGTGTTGTGATGGTTTTGGCTTCATGGACTCGAAATGGTGAAATTCGAGATTTCAGCATTTTGAGTATATGAAGTGAAACCCAGCTTAAATATAGTATAAAGAAAATGACAACTCATGATTACAAAGAAATGGAATCAACATCTGTATTAACTCCCTTTTTCCCATTTTGCACAATGGGTCAGGGTGTCACATCAACAGTGACCATCACCTAGAACCAATGTTCATGCCACTAGGTGGCTAGGCCTGCCATGAATAAATGGAATATCTTTAAAAGTCTAAAATGTCTTTATTTATTTTGTGACTTGGCAGATCACACTGAGAAGATAGTTTTTTCAAGAAATGTCCAAATATCCAATACACTGGGTAGTTACCCTTGGTTATCATTCATTGAACCTTGCAATTAGGCAGAGGCCAGACTAAGTGTATATTTCCACATAATGAACTACAGTAATCCTGCATACAATAAGGAGGGCAACTCCATAAAAAATTTCAAAATTTCTTCATCTTTGACTATTTTTCGTTCCCTGCAATCTAACTCCAAGACTAGTGCTACATACAGAGACATCATGACTTTGGTACTGCAAGTAGAATTTTGCCTCATTCTAATCTGTTACTGTAATTTATCTGCATACCAGTTTGACTTTTTTTTAAATCTCACAGTATTTCCTTCTGGCACTTCTCATTGTAAAAAGGGAGTCCTAACTACATCTCAGACTTATGTGACATTAAGAAAAAAAAAGTAATTTGGCCTGTCCCACATTCTGACTCACGGGTCAATTAAATAAGTTTAAATCTGGGTAATGACTGCAATCATTTTTTTCATGTGTGTGCTATCACTCGCAGATGACTAGTTTCCCAACTCAGTTAAAAATATGTTTTGGAACAACAATCCCAAGTCACAAAAAAAACATTAAATAAGCTAATTTTCAAGACTAATATTCAAATGTACCTTAAATGCTTTGTTAGAGATGTTCACTAACAGAGGGAGTCAAAATGGTAAAAAAAAATCACAATACTCTCATGTAATGTCAAAGGCAAGATATTACCAAAGTAAATGTTCTTCTCAATGCAGGGAGATCTTCGTCTCCACAAAATTAGACCAGATAAGGTAAAAACTTTGAAGATCAAACAAAGTCATGTCAGTATGGCAGTCACCACCAGAACATTTGGGATATAACAGTGATCAAATGATAATAATAATCACGTAGAGTGATACAGTGACATTAGTACTGCAGAAAAGATGTGGTGAAAATATTTATTAAACTTTTTTTATCATGGTTATTCTTTGAGTTTCATATTCTAATTCAAAACACCATAAGACAAATGCAGAAATGGCTTGATAGCTGCAAAGCTTGAAAATGCAGTGGAAGATGAAACTGGCAAAAGAGCAGCTGCTGATCTTACAAAGAAAGGCTACCAGAGTGGTTTTGGAGTACATGGACTTCTTAAAAATGAATAGGAAGCAGCAGTTCTATTATAAACTGTATTAGTGTGATGTCAAACATTTAGAGGATTGGTTCCAAGATTGCTGCACAATGATCAATAGTTTAACTTCAGCTCTCCAGTGTGGAAACAGAAAATGAGAAAACGGAGTGCTATTGAGAATGCTTTTTTTGGTAAAATTCAGTTTCTGGATAGTAAATACACTGCCTGGATGCCAGTAAAGAAGAAATTTGGAAAGCCTGAAAGAAACTCAGCCAGAAAAGGTAAAGTGAAATCAATGTCTGGGAAGGATTCTGCAGCTGTTCAGAAAAAGTAGTTCAAGCTTTAGCTTTGGTTCAAGAGATGTCTTCCAATAATTTAGAGGAAAAATAAATCAAATGTACTCAGAGGTGATTAAAATAAAAGAAATATTGAAGGAATACATAAATTCAAACAACACAGGCTGGAAAATAGAAGAAACATTAATGAGCCCATCAGATAAACTGATAAAACTAGAAAATTCAGAGGCTGGCTGAATATGAGGTGTCGCAGAAAGTACTATTTAAAAAACAGTACAGTTAGAAAACAGAACATGCAAAGAAATCCTGAGATTTTCTGCTGAACAAGAAAAACTGGAAGAAACAGACTGTATTAACTTTGCAAAAGCACAAGCAAGTAACTGGACTGGTATTCCACAGCAGAATTTCTTAATTGTAAGGCCACATTGAGTGTATGCTCCAAACCTGGCCATAAGAAACAACCAAGATCTATATTAGTAAAGATGCAATCATATGAGAAGAAAGAATTGATCCTGACAAATCTGTGGCAGAAGGGTAAAGTATTAAAAACTGGCAACAACAGAGTGATGGAGAAAAAGGTTATTCACTGTACACCAGGCAGAAGAAAAGCAAATTTATCCCAGCAGTCAAGGAATGTCGAGATGCTGGCATGAGATTTAAGCTGCTGCATCCAGCTGTCTTCAAAGTGCTTTGTTCCTGGGGGAATCAAAGTCATTTTTGATGCAGATCAGGTTAAGGGGAAAATAAAAAGTTTATCCAACAAAAAGTGAGTCAGGAAGCAGAAGAGAACTCTGCTTCTTATTCTTCTGATGGTAAAGTTGACAAAGAGTCTTTGTCAGTGAAATATTTTCCAATGCTCCAAAGGAAAATGATTGGGAGACAGAAAAAAAGAATGGGAGTTGACTAGAAGAATCAGTAGTACCTGGACTTGAACCAGAGTATGGTATGGGGTGATGGAGATGAACAGTAAGATGACCAGCAACACTAAACATAGTGAATAAATGGAAGACTACAAAGTAACTTATCCTATTTGTAAAATATTGTTTTGCAAGAAAATGTCGATGAAAAACAGTGGACTTTTGTTGACTTGGTTAAACTTGTAGGTGTACTGTAAAACATATACCACCCTTTATACCATTGATGTTCAGAAGGACACTGAAAGGGGGGAAACTAACTGTAAATAAAACAATGTTTGTTCTTATTAGTACTGCTATAAAACATTTCATGATATAAACTGCAAGTTATGTACAGTAAAACAGTTTTGTGTAGTGTGTAGTCAGGTGTATTTTAAATGTGGGGGAGGATCTTTTCAGTGACTGTTGCATGTGTTAGAGATATTAAAGTAAAAAAGTTTTTTTAGTTGTAAGAAATATGGGGTTTACAGTATAACAAGAGATAAAAGTCTGGGCAAAAACAAGTTTAATGTTCATACGCTGTGAAATTGGGCTGCTGGGATAGAAGTGGGGTATAAAGGTGCTCTGATTATAGTATATGTAGAGTTAAGACATTTTCATTTTTATTTTACAAGGGTGAATGTCTATATTAATTCCTTTGGATTAAGCTGCAAACAGGTGTTTTGTAAGCAAGTAGGCTTTAAAAATAAAACAAAATGATAAAACCATGATAAGCAAGTAGGCTTTAAAAATAAAACAAAATGATAAAAGCCCTGAAAATGCAAAGTTTCTTACAACTGCAAATATGTCTGCAACTGAGAGCATCTGTGCATTATTTTCTGATTGAAATTTACAAAGACTCATTGCTGGGTACATTTCCATGGAGACAAGCTGTCTGCAGATGCAAACAGTTAATCCTGAGAATTCTGAGTATCCTTTGCTGGGGGAAATGCAAAAGTTAAAGGTTCAGTGGCAAGCAGTTCAGTGAATAAATGAAGTTTGAAATTATGGGAAGTGTATAAGAGGTAAAACCTCACTAGTAGCCAAATTACTTTAATCCAGTTAATAGAACAGTGAACAATTTAGTTTTATTTAAAGATAGCCAATGTACTTTTTCTTGAAACTGAAAGTTAATGTTTGCTGAAAACATATCAACTGCTTTTCATATCTGGAAGGGAAGAGATAAGAAAAGAACAGATAGCAATCAGTGTAAGTGAGGTCACAGGCTGTAGCATGCACTTTAACATGGATAACCTTAATTTTAGGTAAGATAATGCCTGTAGGTGCAGCTGTCAGTATGGGTTAATTGTTCTCTTCAGGGGGCTAAACTTCATGTTTTGAATATGTACATAGTTTTTTGTGTTTATTAATAGGGGGTGGGATGTTTTGTATTTAGTTTTTTGTTTGAGGGTTTCTATTAAAAGAAAAAGTCTTGAAAAATGGGATCACCCTGCCAAACATTAGTATACGCATGTAACACAAAAACTGGAACTATATATTCAAAAATACTGTCATGTATAATGATGGCTATGTTGCCCATATTATCCTGGAATGTAAATGACCTTACGGGTATAGATAAAAATGAAAGAGTATTGAATTATATTAAGAAATGCAGAGTGTAAATAGCAAAGCTGCAGAAGACACATTTGGAAAGAAATGAGCATGTGAATTTGACAAGAGAGGATTTCAGAATGGAATATTCAGCAGAATATCAGGGGCAGAGGAAAAAGGGAGTAACTATACTAATTACTAGAGAGGCTCTAACAGCTGTAGATGAGGAAAAAATGCAAAACAATAGCAAAATGATAGATATGTGGAAGTAAGGGGCTATTAGCAAGAGAAGATTACAATGACATGTATTTATATTCACCGAAAACTACTTTAAAAAATTGGGAGAAATAATCAGCTTTCACTAGGGAATATTATTTATAGGTGGGGACTAGAATTTGATTTGCAACAGTAAGGATGTATTGGGGGACCTGGAAGGGACAATATAACAAAGGATGATGGATTTCTAAAGAAGTTTATGACAATATTTGGTATTGGAGATGTGAATTCAGTAGTAGGAACTTGGACAGAATTTATATATTATTTCCCAAGGTACAATAACTGGACTAGACTAGATAGAAATTATATTTCACAGTAATATGAGCAGTTAATTAAAAGCTTTGGCACCTCCAATACCTACTTCTGATCATGCATCAGTAAAAACAAAGATAAAAATGCAGGGTAATGAAGTAAAATGAAGATACTAGTGCTTTCCCACCTACCTGTTATAAAGAGAGGAATTAAAGTAACAGTTAGCTGAAATTATTTGATAATTATTACCAAAGATAGAAATATCTGCAGAACTTATAGCTAGTGATTAGGATAGAATAAAAAATGGAGCTTAAAAGTAGGTTTGAAATAAAAGAAAAATAATATATGGTTAAGAAGTAATAGAAATTACCAACGGAGCTGACAAAGGTTAAGGGGACTCTCACAAAACAAGTAGAGGAACAAATGCAGAGTGCTAAAGGGAAGATAAGGGAATATCTGGATAATATGCATGAGTTTAGAATGATTGCAAATAAGCAACTATTTATTGATAACAACTACAGAGCACAAAAACTTTTCGCACAATGACTTAGGCAACAGAACATTGAAAGGGTTGTCACCAAACTTATGGAACCTATAACAAGAAAAATCACCAGAGATCCTGTAGAGGTTTTAGAGATATTCTTGAAATTATATGAAAATTTGTATAAAGCAGAAAAATATGGAAATCAAGAAAGAGTACAAATGGAAATATTTATGTAAGACTTCATTATGCCAAGGTTAGAGGTGGGTGAGGCTAAACAAGGAACAGTTAAGATAGGATGTGATGAGATAAAACAGTGATATATAATCAATCTTAAAGAAGACTCCAGGAACAGATGGCATTCCTGTGGAAGCTTGGAAATTAGGAGGAAGGAAAGTGATAAGAATCTGGAAGTTTCTAATTAACAGTTATTTTAAAAGGAGGAGAAGTACCAACACATTGGAAGAAAACTGTGGTGGCCTTCTTACCCAATGATGGCAAAGACCCTTCAGACAGGCTTCATATAGACCCATATCAATTTTAAACCACAATTATAAAGTGTTTATGTCTATACTGGCTAAAAGAATTACAAAGGTGTTGCCAAAACTGATATATATGGATCAATGTGGTTTTGTGGAGGGGAGGCAAACATTTGACATCATTAATAGAACAATGATGATCCAGATGGAAGCAGTATGTAAAAAATACCTCTGTTGTTGCTGGATTTTGATGCAGAGACAGCATTTGACAAAGTTAGTTGGGATTTTATGAGTAGGGCATTGGAATTATTTGCATTCCCAATACGATAATAAGGTTAATTAGAAGGACATATGAAGGATCTGAGGCAAGAACTGAAGTGGAAGGGTTCCTCTCAGATAAGCTGTGTTTGAACAGAGGAACCAGGCAGGGATGTCCCTTTTCCCCTTTGTTATTTGCTTTATATTTAGAGCCATTGGCAAAGAAACCAAGGGACTCAGAAATACATGGATATAATTGGTATGGCAATCGAGAAAAGTTGTCTTTATCTGCAGATGATATTATTTTGTACCTGATAAATCCAGAAAAGCACAACTCAGTTTTGTGGAATATTTTGAGACAGTTTCAAGTTTTTTCAGAATATAAAATGAATCAAGATAAAACAAAGGCTATAGCCATAAATAATGCCTCCACAAATTGGTTCAGCAATACCCATATTTATGGAGACATGATAAGATGAAGCATTTAGGAATATGGATTAAAAAGGCTTCTTTTATGGCAGCTAAGGATATGTGGGAAGAAGAGAATAAACAAAAGATAATACAAAAATTGAGAAACTGGAAACTTTTATTTATGAATATGGATAGTAAGATACAAGCAGTGAAAATGTTTTAGTCCCTTTAGTCTTGTATAGAGGTAAGGCATACTTTTAGAAAACTGTAGAGAAGTTGTGGAAAAAAATAACTGAAGGAATTTATCTAGGAGAGAAAGAGGGCAAGAGTTAAGTGGGATAAGCTGATCCTTCAAATAGAACAAGGTGGTTTAGGTTTACTTGATTTGAAGGGATATTTTAGAGCTGTACAGCTAATGCACATATATATAACACAAGCAGACGGTTATAATCAAAAGTGGAAGGGGATGATGATGAAGCAAGGTGGAGTTCAAGAAATAGAGAGGGGGGGGTTGGATGCAGATCCTTAAGGAAAATAATAACAACCATACAGAATACTATATTCATAAATTAGAAGAAAATATTCTAAGCACTAAGTCAATGCAAGAATGGAGAAAGGAGATTTTGCTAATATGGATGACTATAAATAGGGATACAGAAAATAGGCAAGAGGTGCTGGAATTTACTAGAGAAACCTGCTAAAGGAGCCAAGATATTGGGAGCAAATAACTCAAACAAGAAAGGTAATAGAGTGGGATGAGGCCAAGAAGACACTTGGATTGCAGACTATAGACTGCCTTCCCTACCAGGGCTTGATCTCAAAATACAGGTAAAAAGAAAGGGAGAGGAGAAATTTAAGTGAAATACCTGCTGTGATAAGAGTTTTTAGCAGAATTCAGAACAGAATCAGCATTTAAAAATGATCATTTAGCAGGATATATAAAATATTGCATTATAGCTGTAAGAATCAATCAGATGATGTTAGAAAAGTTTGGGAAGAGAGACTGCAAAACCATTTTACAAGAAAACAATGGGAAGGCATGTGTATGGCTAGCATATGTAGAACCAAATATAGAAAGTTTAGGATCTTGTTTGGAGGTGTTTGTATAGTTATTTGTTATACCCCAAGCAGACTTGAAAGAATTTTTCCTCATATAGATAGCAAATGTTGGAGGTGTGGTGGGAAAGAAAGAGGTAACTGGGAACATATGTTTTGGAAGCATAATTAGTTGGCAGATTTAAACAATTCCCTACAGAGTACCCTATCAGAAATGTTGGGTGAGACAATAGTTGTAAGTAAGGAAATAATTATTTTAAGCTAATATGCAAGATCTGAGTAACCTAGACATAGTAAGACCTTATTAAGTTTAATTCTATTAGCTGACAAAAAAGCAATAGCTAGAAAATGAAAATCAAAGTCTACACCAACTGTATTTGAGATGTTGAATATTATAAAAGAGATACAATAATTGGAACAGGGATCTTTAGAAAAAGGAAGGAGCCAATTAGATAGAAGTAAATGAAAAATGAGGTAACAATGCATGCATAATAATGTTTAGGAGGAGGAGTGAGGTTTAAAGGAAAGCAATAATTCAGCATTTTTTGTAATGCTGGACTGATGATAGTAGCAAAGAAAAATATATGTGATGTATATTGGATTTAAATGGAAAAAATGTATGTTTGCCTGTTTCATAAGTGATAATTTAATAATGATGTTTAAAAACATTCATAGCTAGAGCGCTAATTCAGTGATTTATTAGGCTGGATGAATATGTTCATCTGAGGGCAAGAGTCTTTACAATGTAAATGAACTCAGGTGAAGCAGCAGAGATTAAATGACATGAATACTGCCATAATGAGTAAATCTGTCAAAAAAGGGGGCAGAGATACTAAACGTTATTAACAGGATGATGGGGTGATGTTGAGTGAACCGAGGGGCATGGGCAGACTTTTGATACTTTGGATTCCAGATTTGAATAAATGAAAAGGTTACAGTAAGCTGCCTGTCGGGCGCTAGAATCCACCACATAACACAAGCACTCAGGTAACTCCAAAGCAAGTATAAATATGACTCAGTCATTGTCCATGCCGGTGTGAATGATCTGAGATGTACCTCCCTGGACTACATGAAAAGAGACGTAGAGGAGCTCTCTGATTATGTAGTCCAGGCCGGTATGACCCTGGCCCTGAGCAGCATCTTACCCACACCAAGCATGATGCCACAGTACAAAGACAAAATGATCAGCTTTAACAATTGGCTCAATTACTGGTGTCTTTCTAGGGGTATCCAATGTCTGCCTACTTGGGATGACATGCTTGACAAGCCACGCTGCTTCGCAAGGGACAGCTTGCACCTGTCACCCATGGGCTTCCAGATATTGGCCAAGGCTCTTGCCACCCCCATAGTGCCTTTTTTAGGCAAGGCTCAAAAGACAAACCCACCTCCCTAGAAAACACAAGTGGAAAAAAACTAAGGGTAATGCTGCTCAATGCTAGAAGTCTAATCCTCAAGATGCACGCTCTCGAAGCCCTCCTCAGTATGGAGAACATCGATGTCTGTGCAGTGACTGAAACCTGGTTCAAGGCTCCTGAGAGCACCCCAGCACTACCAGGTTATACCTCATATCATGCTTTTCGGCCTCAAAACTTGGACCAAACCACAAAAGGAGGGGGAGTATCCATATTCATCAAAGATACCCACACCTTCAGGTTAGTGGCAACACACGAAGCATCGGAGACCATCCATGTGCAACTAACCGTAGGCAAAACTGACCTACAGTTTGTAACATGCTACAGACCACCCTCTCAAACTCAGGAACCCCACTCAGCCTTCCTGAAGACACTGGAGAGTATGAATGTCCCTCCAAATACCATCATATTGGGAGACTTCAACTACCCAAACATAGACTGGGAGCATTACTCAAGCCCCAACACCCTAGTCCAAAGGTTTGTAGAATTCATAAACTCAAATGCAATGGAGCAACTAGTCACCACTCCCACAAGAGGAGATAATATACTAGACCTGATCATCACAAACATGTGGACACAATGCTCCACACCGGAAGTATACCCCTCATTGGTGAGATCAGACCATAAATTAATCTCACTGGAAATCCACATCCCGCCCCCACCCCCAGCACAAAAGACCACAGTGAAGAATTTCTCAAAAGCTGACTTCACACTTCTTAAAACTGAAGTGATATCCTTCAAGGCCCCTGGGCCAGTGGAAACCACAGCCCACACCGCTGAATCCTTTATAAATGCTTTCTATGGACACCTTCAAGAATGCATGGATCATGCAATCCCAAATAAAACCAAGACCCATTCCCCCAAAGGCAGGCGTCCTGTCTGGTGGACCCCAGCCATTAACAAGCTTTACAACAGGAGGAGGAAGCTACTACATGACAGAGCAAAATCCCCAAAAGGGAATGCATCTCTGATCAGTACTAGCAAAATACTACAATCACTCATAAAATCATCCAAGGCAAACTTTGAGAGAAAAATCGCAAAAGACACTAAAGACAATCACAAGGCCTTCTTTAGTTATGTTAGAAACCTGGGTGGAAACTCCCAGATATGCTCAGAGTTAGTCCAAAATGACAAAAAATACACTGAACCCACAGACATTGCCAACATACTGGCAGATAGGTTCAGTGCAACTTTCTCCCCCCCTCCCCCCAAAAGGAGAAATATCTATCCCAGCAGAGTGTAGCCTCCCTGACATCTCAGATGCCCAGGTGAGAGCCACCCTCTCCAAAGATAAAAACACAGCATCAATGGGACCAGACCATGTCCCGGGTTGTGTGCTACATGAACTCCAAGAGGAACTAAACCCGCACATAAGGCTGCTGTTTAATCTTAGCCTTACTACAGGATACGTACCCAAAGAATGGCGTACAGCAACAGTGGTCCCACTCCACAAAGGAGGTGCTTCTATGGACCCTGGAAATTACCACCCCATAAGCTTAACGAGCCTGGTCTTCAAAGCTATGGAGAGGATCATTATGGAACTCATAAACAAAGACATTGGGGACCTAAAGACATGGATCCTACCCAATTCGGCTTTGTCAAGGGCAGATCCTGCCTTTTGAAACTGGTCAACTTTTTTGAAACAGTCACTAAGGCCATTGATGAGGGTAAGGCAGTTCACACAGCCTACCTTGATCTTGCAAAAGCCTTCAACACAATACCCCACTCGGGCATCATAGACAAGCTCACCAGCTTAAATGTAAACCCATATGTCATAAGATGGGTTGCAAACTGGCTCAAGGACAGATCCCACAAGGTCAGAATTGCTGGAGCCATGTCAGACTCTAAGCCAGTCACAAGCGGTGTCCCACAGGGCTCGGTCCGGGGACCCCTCTTGTTCGGCATTTATTTTTCCGAGGTGCAAGCAAACATAGGAGGATTGTGGCTGACAATGTTCGCAGATGACTGCAAACTGGGCGCCATAATTGATACTCCAGCGGACACAAGCATCCTTCAGAAAGGCCTCATAGAAATGGATAACTGGTGCCAGAACCATGGCCTTAAACTGAACGCCAAAAAATGTATAGTCATACCTTTTGGGAAAAACAAAGTACCCACACATTACCACATAGGTGGTAATCCATTAAGTACGGAAGAAGTAATCAGGGACCTAGGGACCCAAGTTGACAGTAACCTCTCATTTGACACTCACATTGCCAAGGTGGTTAGGAAGACCTTCTATATTACCCACCTTATCATGAAAGGATTCACATCTAGATCAAGAGAGGTCATTGTGCCCCTATACTCTTCCCTTATCAGGCCCATAATTGAGTACAATGCCCCATTTGGGATGTACCTTACCCGACACCTGCAGCAGCTAGAAAGACCCCAAAAGTACCTCACCAAGAGGATCAAGGGTCTCAAACATATGTCATATGCTGCCCGGCTGAAGAAACTCCAGCTCTCTTCAGTCACATACCTCCTACTCAGAGGCGATCTATGCCTGACATATAAGGCCATGTCCAATCCGGAATTAATGGACATGCTCCACCTCAGAAAATCCAAATCCACCAGAGCCATGAGAGCGAGAGATTTGAACCTCAACACAGAAATAAATAGGACATGCTGGAGGGACAGAGTCATAACCCAGAGCCTCCCTACACTCTGGAACAGAATCCCAGTCCATGTTAGGCAGAGCCCCTCACTGACTCTCTTCAAGAGAAATCTTGACGAGTGGATGGGAGATCGTAGGTTTACCCCAGGGGTCATCTCTGTGTCACAACTAGACAGAGTCACAGTAAACTAAACCCTAAATGGGCATAGTATTCTCATTCCAAGGGGTGGCGAAAGCCACACACACTCTGGCTAGGCTTATAAATGCCCTAGGGCAGATAGCCTAGTATGAACCTATGAACCTATATGTTATAAAGCAAATAGTGTGAGTCTGATCTTGGAAAAGGTACTGATAAGAAACTAGCACTTACTGGTATTATTGCAGATATGACATTTCTTTCTTCAAGATCTGAGAGCTTCTTTAAAAGTTAATTTCGACTTCTTTTCTTCTGGGAGACTATTGAGAACATTCCTATATGCTGATTGCTGCTTCTCCATATTATTATTTTTTCTGCTTTGTTTGTTTTTGTTGTACCAATATTCAAACCATTCTTAAAATGTCATACTGCAAAGTTCAGCAGTATTCCTTGTTGCACTGGTGAGCTCCTTGTGCAAATAGACTGAAAACTTTTTAACATGTCTGTGGAGTATACATATGTAGAGGAAACATTTTCCATTTTGTTATTTTGTTTTTGATTCTCACTTAAATGGTATAAATGAGAACTTGTTTTGCTTGACTTTAAAACAATGCAGTATGGCTTCCATTAGTGAACTGCAGTGGTGGCACTGGCAACATGTACAAATGACAAATCAGTACATTGCCAACACCCTCATGCCAAAATCGAGTGCAGCCTGGCAAAAGCTAATTCCATGTTTGGCTCAATGGAGAAGAGGGACAGAGTCACAACTATGACCCAGGAGACTGGAATTTGATTATTGGCACTGGCACTGGAAGAGTCAGGCAGGTAGGGAGGGGAGAAAATGAATGTGACATATATGCATTACTCAAGAGAAGGGCAGGATTTTGTGTGATCTTCATGGTAGAAACTGGAAAGACCATCACTTGAGCTATGGGGAGGGGGGCACCACTAGTGGAGGCTGATGGGACCCCACCTCATGCTGTCAGGATTGTGGGCAAGCCTGCTTTGGAAAAACATAATTGAATTGAGGGGATGCCCACCATGCACAGCCCATTGCATGCCCCTCCATGGCACTTGCTGAGTATGTGCACGGATAGGGTCAGGGAGAAAATGAAAGAGTTTGAACAATCCAACAATCCCCTAATGGCTGCCTCAAAGATGACTGAAGGGAACAAAAGGTTAATCAAGTGAGACAGGGCCTGATTATCTACAGGCACTGGGAGCAAAAAAAAAAGCTACTTTCATGTAATTTATTTATGTATACATTTGATATCTGAATTAATGGGCTGGTCATTTGACCCTTTCCAGGTCTCAGGTCTGACCAAGGCCAGTGGCATACATAAGACAATGAATATTGCAAACAAATACAATTTTCACCACATGCAGTACATCAAGTCCTAAAAAAAAAAAAAAAAAAAAAAAAAACAAGAGCAGAGAGAAATTTTTGGTCCAATGTGGAATTGCTAAAGCATTTACTGAATAGGTGTGATTTAAGGGAATGTTTGGCTGCAGATAGGTTTGGGCAATTCCACATGGTTGAAGGTATGAACTTCTGGACTCCCGGGGCAAGCAGTACTGTGTAGCATAAATGGCAGACACTGCTGACAGACATTTTGGTCAGTGTTTCTTAAAGAATATCTAACTACAGCAAGACGTTTCAGACATTTGGGAAGAGAGGTTTATTGACTGTGATACTTAATAGGAGGGCAATATAGATATATATATTCATACACGCACACACACACACACACACACACACACACATATATATATATATATATATATATATATATATATATATATATATATATATATATATATATATATATATATAGTTT
Source organism: Protopterus annectens (assembly GCF_019279795.1). Lineage (NCBI taxonomy): Eukaryota > Metazoa > Chordata > Ceratodontiformes > Protopteridae > Protopterus > Protopterus annectens. The sequence continues at coordinate 356,508,083 of NC_056728.1, forward strand.
GTTGGGGAACTTGCAGCAATAGGTAAAATAAATTCAGTTTATCATTTCTGCTAACAACTTGGTGCCTTTGGAAATTAATGGGATGGAATAGTTAAGCCTGGGCAAAAGAATATTTTGTTCTAATGTATCTAGAACTAAGGAGCAGCAGTATCTAGTAATAGAGTAGGTTGGTTAGTTTGTATTATGTAGTAGCTTGTAGTAGGGGATAATAGGAAGGTTAGTCTGCACTATGCAGTATCCAGTACTAGATAACAGTAGATGAATCAGTCTTTACTATGTAGTATTTAATACCAGGTGACAATAGGTAGGTTTGTCTGTACTATGGAGTACCTTGTACTAGTGCACAGTAGGTGGGTTAGCCTGTACGTTACAGCATCTAGTACTAAGAGACAAAAGGTAGGTTAATCTGTACTTTGCAGTACATAGTACTAGGGGATAGTAGATGGGTTAGACTGTACTATGCAGTATCTGGTACCAGAGTGCATTACATGGGTTAGTCTGTATTATGTAGTATCTAGTAGTAGGAAAGGAAGCAGTAGGTGGGTTGGTCTGTGCTATGCAATATCTAGAGCTAGCTGACAGTGGTTAGTTTAGTCTGTATTATACCATGTCTAGTAGTAAGGAGGAGTAGGTGGATTAGTCTGTACTATGCAGTCTCTGGTACTAGGGTACTGTGCAGTATCTAGTACTATCATTTGATGAGTTAGTTTGTATTATTTACTACATAATATTAGAAATAATAGGTGAAGTGGTCTGTACTGTGCAGTGTCTTGCACTAGCTGAAAATAGGTGGGCTAGTTTGCACTATGCAGGATCTTGTACTAGGTGACAGTGGGTAGGTTAGTTTGTACTATGCAGTATCTAGTGCTATCATTTGGTGAGTTAGTCTGTATTATACAGTATATAATACTAGGGAATAGGAGGTGAGGTGGTCTGCATTATGCAGTATCTTGTACTAAGTGACAGTGGGTAAGTTAGTATGTACTACGCAGTATCTAGTACTAGGTAACAGTGGGTAGGTTAGTCTGCACTACGCAGTATCTTGTACTAGGTGACAGTGGGTAGGTTAGTCTGCACCATGCAGAATCTTGTACTAGGTGATGGTATGTTAGTATGTATTATGCAGGATCTAGTACTAGGTAACAGTGAGTAGATTAGTCTACACTATGCAGTATCTTGTACTAGGTGACAGTGGGTAGGTTAATCTGCACCATTTAGAATCTTGTACTAGGTGATGGTAGTTTAGTATGTATTATGCAGTATCTAGTATTAGGTAACAGTGGGTAGATTAGTCTGCACCGTGCAGAATCTTGTACTATGTGATGGTATGTTAGTATGTATTATGCAGGATCTAGTACTAGGTAACAGTGAGTAGATTAGTCTGCACTATGGAGTATCTTGTACTAGGTGACAGTAGGTAGGTTAGTCTGTGCTATTCAATATCTGGTACTAGGTGACAATAGATAGGTTAATATGTATTATGCAGTATCTAGTACTAGGTAACACTGGGTAGGGTAGTCTGCACTATGCTGTATCTTGTACCAGGTAACAGTAGGTAGGTTATCTGTACTATGACATAGTTAACAAACGTATGCTGAGAAACATTTAATTATGATCAGGAGATCTACAGAGCTTGAAGGCTTTTTAGATTTATGAAGATTTATCAGTTTGGCTCCAAATGTCCATGTTTGAAAAAAATTGTGCTGGTGGTCTGGAAAAGAGAAATACAGGTATTAAATGCAAATCAGGTTCATGCTGTTTAAGTATGTATCTATCTTGAAGAAAGTGTTATTATATTGTATTGTGTGCATCCTGAAAAAAGCAATTATTAAAATTGAAAGTGAAACATAATGACTTCAGAGGAGGTTGGTGCAAGCACATAACCATTAAAAATGCAAGGCTACCCAGCTTCATACATAGAATTTGGAGCAGGACTTATTAGATAGCAGGATGCTATTTCTGCGCTATTTCTGTGCTCATATCTAAGTTGAATTTCTTCTTTAAGTAACATGACCTACATAATTGCTGCTTAAACCTGTCTGCCTTTGTTCAAAATATTAAGTTTATTTTCTGAATATTTGGACTTGGAGAATGTAACTGCATAGCAAATAAAGACAGGGAAGCAGCATATGAAAGTTAAATAAAACATGTAGATAGCTGCTTAAAATGTCAACTATAAACAGTTTCTTTTTTTGGTGTAACATCTGCATTTTCAAAATGTTTACTTCTGTATGTGTCAGAGACATTATAATCTAAAATATTGCCCAGATGTCGTCTTCCTACATGAATAATGGTTTGATGTATGCATCTGCAGCACATTATCTGCCTAAATAATGTATGGAACAAGTACTGTCACCATTCTGATGTCAGTAAAAGTAATCACCAAATGCAATGCCCCAGAGCAGAGGTTAAAACTCATTACCAAGTTCAGTACTCATTGCTCTAAGCAATTACACAGATCTGTTAATTAAAACTGCATGGATTTATCTGATTCACTTCATCCACAGATATCACTGCAGTGCTTTGAAGCCAGCCTCTGAAATCACTTGTGTCTTGATTATACAAGTTCAGCTACAGGCTGCTACAAACCAGTGATACTATGTGAGCATCAAAAGGATGACTTGCTATAGGGAAATAATATATTTCTACTAGAACGAAAGAGTGACAGTGTCATAAAATATATTCTGATGAGCCCACACATTAAAATCTACTCCTGTCTAATTTTCACATATAATAAAAGAAAACTGTTTCAGAAGCACACATTAAATTGCTACAAAGTTTTTCTTGTGCTTGGAACAGAAGGTATAAAAAAAGCAAGGCTACCTATTTTAAATGTTTCTTTTTTCTTAACACAAAAGTAAATATACAGAGAGAGTGTCACAGTGTATATAACTGTATGTATACACATATGCATATAACAGCATGGAGCCACATAAAGTAAGAGGATTTATGCACACTTCTGTACTCTGGAATGAAATATATGGTGTTCAGTGTGATAGAGCATTATATGAATTAATCACAGAAGTTCAGATCCCACAAGATGACAGAGTATAATAAACAAATGCATGAGCTCTAAGGTGTGGAGGGATAGGGAGGGAGGCTAAAGACTCTGCCAGTATGAACAAATACACAAAAGAAGTGCATTTCATAAAAGAATAAACTAGATCATCAAGGGGTATTTAGAAATATGGAGTGGAATTCATACATTGACATGCATGGAGTGTAATTCATAAAAAAATGTTTTATAATGCAAGTCTGCAAAAGTGTTCCAAGCCAGTTTATGCTAGAAACAATACTGGTAACAAGACATTGCAATTTGTAAATGTCCCCACCACCAAATTTAATTTATAACACAAATCAGTGTAAAAGATTCACCATGACTTCTGTTGTAAAATATAAAAGGATAACAGAAGCAAGTTAATATTCTGAAATGCCATATTGTCTAAAATCTCTGATTCAGCTTTGGAAGAGCCAAGGAGTAGTGAGAACATTGGCAAGAGGAAATGCATGGTGGTCATCCTGCTGCAATGGCTCCACTCCTTCAGGATGTCTGAATTATCTAATCTGCACACTTTAGTGCTACAGGTGAGTGAAACAGTGTACCTTTAGAAGATTCATCTGTAGCTGGCTCACGCTATCCCTGTAGGAGGGCATCCCACACTTTGCATAGCACTGTCTTATGTCAGGTATAAATACCACAGCAAACTGGTAGCATGAAAAATGGATGCAAATAAGATGTTAATGCGACAGGGTCAAGAATCTCTCTGCAATGCTGTATGTGGGTACAAGAAGGTAGGTTAGAGTAATACAACTGGTGCTTGACTAGGATATGTGGGGTTTCTCTGGAGAATGACCACAGCCATCTGAATGGGACACAAGAGGTAGTGTCCAATGGATAATGAACACTTCATTTAGCATTATGAAGGTTAGAGGCAAGGTTTTGGTCACTGAGCATTACCTTTAATATTATGTGAAGTGGGAAGGAGGTGGAGGAATGTATTCTGGGGAATACGTATTATCATCTGCATTAGGGGAGGCGGAAGAAGGTATTTTAATTTTACACCTCTTCAAAATGCATTTTCAATTCATTGTGTCTTGTATAAAAACAGCCTGTCAAATCATCTGCCTGCACATTTCACTTAAAACAACTTGCATAGTACTTTTCCTGTCAGGTCCCACCTGTCATTCTTTCAGAAAATCTGATATCTAACAAAATCTTGGAGACAACCAGGCCAATTTTTGTCTGGATTTCTATGCTGCCAATAAACTTGAAATCTGTCCATCTTGTAAACTGAGTGAAAGCATGACCACATCACTTACAATGTCTTACTGATCCCATCAACATCACCACATTCCTCTGATTAGCTTCTTCTGCATCACTTCCTGAGTCTGCTATCTTATAGCTTCCTAGGTAAGTACTAGCCTAGCTGCCCATGTGGGCCATTTTAAGCATAGCCAGTTTCCCTTTTTGCATTCAAAATAACCTATCCCATTTGGACAGAGATTGGCCTTCCACATCCCTTGGTCAATAATTATATATTACCCCAATAAGAATAACTGGGATCATACCATAGGTAATTTGAGGGGACCCATGCATGGGCTGCCTCTGCCCATTAGTACTACAGGGGACAGTCCTGAGATACATTTTCTGTTTCCCAGCCATAGATCAGTTGCACTTGAAAATGGACAGGGATGAACCTTGTTTTATGTGAATAAGGAGTCTTCCACAACAACTGTTTCTTCTGCAGAATATTCCTGTCCCTCCAAACTGTTCTGTTGGTGTTGCAGAAGAGGTTTAGATCCCTAGACTGAGTATTTTTTATGTCATTTGACTTGCTGATGTGCAGTAAATCCATCAGTAATGGGCTGGAGGATGCCTTGTATGCCAGACACATCACCTCTTAGCAGTCTGTAGGATACCAACTATAGTGACAGTGCTTTGAGCCAGTCCATGCAGGACATGTTGTTTAGTATCCTTTTACTAAGATATGTTTGTGGGCATTCCATTTGTTGCATGCGTCTGGACAGATGTATGCCACAAGGGACATTATGTCCAATGACTGGCCTAATGAGAGCTGAATAAAGGGGGACAATGACACCCCTAGATCTAGACAAAATCCCTTTGTTTATAAACTGTTCAGTATAGAAGGACTTCCTTACAACAATAGACACACGTTGGCCAAACGTTCAGTCATTATCCACATAAGTTCCTAAATCCTGAACAACTGAGTCAGCTCTTAAGATAGTATTGTCAGAATGGTATTTCCCTGTGGTAGATGATTTCCCAAAGTATACAATAATGCATTCTTTGGCATTTAGTTTCAGACCATGGTTTTGAAACCAGTTATTGATTTGAGACAAATCGTCCTGCAGGATGGCTAAGTCATTTGGGGATTCACTTACTATTCTTACCTTCCAATCATCTGCAAACATAGTGAGCCAGATCTCTTTGGTATTGGCTTTTACTTCAGAATTCTCAGCACAGAACCTTGAGGGACTCCACTGGTGACTGGCCTCTTTCTTTAGGTAACTTCCCCTGTTTTGATTATCTGCATCCTATCTGTGAGCAGGTTGATAACCCAGCAGGTAAAACAGGTGTATATTCCCAGTGTATTAAGCTTTTCTGGAGAATCGTGTCAAAAGCTTTGACAAAGTCGAGTTATGCAGTGTGTGCCATTTTGCCTTCATCCATTGCTTTGGTGACCCTTTCAAAAAAATCTACCAAGATGAGTAAGCATGACCTGCCCTTGATTAATCCAAATTGAGATGGGTCCAGTGTTTGGAGGCTGTCTATGTCCTTATTGATTAATTCCATGATAAGTCTTTCCATGGCTTTGCATATGAAGCTGGTCAGACTTAATGGTCTGCAACTGCCTGGGTCTGTGGAAAGTTCACCCTTATGAAAGGGAATGACTGCAGCTCTTCTCCATTCACTTGGTAAAATACCTGCATGAAGGTTGACAGTGAGCAATTTTGTTAGGGGTGTGGCTAAATCATGCTTCATGCTATTTAAGATGCATCCAGGGACATTGTCAGGACCCATCAATGCAGTGTTATTAGCTTTTGATAACACATTTAAGACTCAGTTTTGTGTGATAGCTAGGGGGTGAGCCAGTTTCAGACATATCTTGAGAGATAAATGGAGGGGGAAACAGGGTTAAAATTAGAGCTAAATTTATCAGCCAGTAGGTTCGCTATATCTTCAGCCTCAGTGTAGGTAATGTTTTTCACGATCGGTTTAGCACACTGTTGCATTACACTTTTGGGATTATGAACTTAACTAAAATGCCTTGCGATTGATTGTCTTTGGCTTGGGTAGCTACTTTAGTCTCAAATTTGGCTTTAGTGGATTTTAATCTCTGAGTTGTTTGTTTGTTTCAGTGAGAACGGCTCTAACATTCCGGGAATTATTCTTTGTACTTTTGGTCAAAGTTCTTTTCCTTTTATTACAAAGCTTGTAGATATTATGGTTCCACCATTTGGGATTGTTTCTGGGGTATGACCTGCATTTGCTCCTGCAGGCTACAGCTGCGTCTGTGAAGCTGTTTACATGCTAGTATAGTGTGGTGGTATATATTTCCATACAATCAGCAGAGTGAACTATTTGAAGCTTACCAATGTGTCACTTAGAAGTAAGAGTTTGATTTAAAGAAATTTGTAAAGGTACCTTGGGCTCTGGTTTCAGTTTTATTTTGAAGGAGGCTTATGTATGGTCAGGCCTAACAAGTGATGAAGATACAGAAGGGATGGTGCAAGATGCTCCCATATTAGTAAGGACAAGATCCAAGATGCATTTTTCCCTAGTGGGTACTTTGACTAATTGTTGCAGAATATTTGTATTGGCAAAGCCTAGGAATTTCTGTGCACTAGTGGTAGTGTAGGTTTCCCAGTCAACAGTTGGATAGTTTAGATCACCTAGGAAAATGGTGTTGAGCTTAGTTTTGAGTGATTCTAGTTCCTCTAGATAGCTGTTGTAGCTTTCTTTTGTCATTGAGGGAGTTCTATAGCTAGCTAATATGTGGTACAGGACCTTCCTGATTGGTTATTTGGACATGAAGAAGCTCTAGTGCATCATGCTTTAACAGCCTTCATGTGAGTCTCTTCTGGATGTAGATTGATACACCTCCACCTTTATTCCCCTGCCTGCACAGTAGCTGGTCTAAATATGTGTGGAAGGTGTTATAGCCTTGCACAGCCAGAGAGCTCTCCACTATTCTAAACCATGTCTCAGTCACTACACAGAAGTCACTGTCTTCCAGGGTGAGAACGGCTTGTAGGGAGTGGAGTTTCTTGTTCAGGCTCCTAGCATCGATCAGTAACACCTACATACTTTCCTTTACTTGTTTCGTTATGTTGCTAGGTTTATCAGGTTGGCATTACCTGAAAAAAAGACATTATGGGGATGGACAATGTCTTTGCCAATAGGTAAAACCCTAGGTGGACAGATGCAGGCCATTCTTGGCAAAGCAGCATGGTCTGTCAATCATACTAGTACTTGTTCAAATACTCGAGTGCATGTATGATCTGATGAATTCTGGCACCAAACAAGCAACTATCACTCCTTCCTTGCTCAGCATGGTAAGAGACATATCTGTATGTCTTATAATGGAGTCACCTATAACAACAATCTTTAGTCGGTTGGATGCCTGCCTTGTGGGCTCAGCATCTGTGACTTTGAGACTCCTTGCTCTGTATGAGGAAATAAACTTAATATACTTAGTCTGCTTTGTGCCTGTGCTATGTTTTGGAGGTCTTTGAGGTTTAGGCAAGTTAATCTTTAGAACCTCAGCATACGATGGATTATGTGTACTGTGTTAGTCTTGGCGAAGTGTGATGTGTGGTGTACTGCTGAAAATTTTGGTGTCTGACTTTACTGTATGTGAAATTTTTGTTTCCAAAGATATTATATATGTACATCTCTCACACTATGTTATGCTGTTTGAGTAACAGATGATCATCAGACAGCATGAGCAATTCTTACCTGTCTCAAGATACCCATCTCAATCAGGCTAGTTAGAGAAATTGTGGGAAAGTGCTGGTCCATGGTACCAACAGGAATGACTTTGAGGGCAGAGGTAACTATAACTGCTTGGAGTTTCATTTTAAAATCATGTTTGGGTGGACATGCTATTGAGTATTTAAATTTCAATACAAAACAACTTGCCTGGAAACCTTCCTCTGCCACCAGCAAGAACCAGTAAACTTAATTATAGTAAGAAACCTCACTAATTTGATACTAAAATCAGTGCAAGCAGTATCAGTACACTCGATATAAAGGAATTTTAACAAAGGTCTTTTAGCCTGGGGAGTTGTTTAAGGGGAGAGACATTGCAAAATGTGTTTATTGTCAACAGCCAATAAATGGGGAGAAGGAGGGAATTATGTTGGTACATTATCATAAGGGGCAGGCAAAAACAGATACACTAGTTTACAGTTAGACCCTTAGCTCTGAGCTGTCTGGCCTGGAACTAATCCAATGGAAAGACAAGCCCTGACCTAATTTGACTACACTCAGTATACAGGACTGAAATCAGAGCTTAATAACAACAGTTAGACTACTTAAAACAGCAAAAAATGCAGTGTTGCCAAGTGCTGGAATCACTAATATAGCCTTAAAGACGTTATCTAAAGTAGATGCATACTATAAAAATGAATTTAAAATCAGATCGTGTAAAGCTCAGCAAGCTTCTGCCTGGTGCCCTGCAGAGTTCTACAGCAGCAGAAAGACAAAAGAGAGAATTTGGAGCGATTAATTATAATTTTTCTGCATTTTCTTGCTGCCTTTAGCTAATTCCGCCTAAAACACTGATTCTTTAGCATTTCTGTGATTTAAAAAGCTTGTTTCGGCTACATATTGTACTTATTTTACTGGCTGCACTTTTACAAAGTCATTTTTGTGTTTAAATTACCTGTTTAACTGTTATAGGCTACACACTCAAGTGTGATAGCGATTTTTGTGCATTTAAAGTGTTTTTTTGATTATGCCTGCTTTATTTTCTGAAAAAAAATTACTTGTTTCCCACCTTTCTAAGCTAGTATAGTCCAGTTTTCAGGTTAGTGCTGAATTCAGGGCTATGTTACAAGTTTCTGTGTTTGCCCATACCTTACTTGGATAGAAGGAAGTTTCTCTGTTCACCTGTGAGAGGGGAGAGCTTTGAGCAGCCTATCTGTCCCTGGAGGAGTGGTTTCAGCCCAGAAAATAGTAGTTTATTGTTCTCTTTGGGCTAATTACTATCGCTTTCATTTCCCTGCTATAAAAACCACATTTGTGAATTTTTTGCGCTTGTATACAGCTCAGCAAGCTCCTGCCTGGTGCCCTGTAGAGTTCTACAGCAGCAGAGAGACAAAATAGAGACTTTGGAGTGATTAAGTATCATTTTTCTGCATTTTCTTGCTGCCTTTAGCTAATTCCACCTAAAACATTGATTTTTAGCATTTCTGTGATTTAAAAAGCTTGTTTCAGCTACATGTTGTACTTATTTTACTGCCTGCACTTTTACAAAGTCATTTTTGTGTGAAATTACATGTTTAACTGTTACAGGCTACACACACAAGTGTAATAGCTATCTCTGTGCATTTAAAGTGTTTTTTTATTGTATCTGCTTTATTTTCTGAAAAAAAAAACAAAAAAAAATATATATATATACTTGTTTCTCACCTTTCTAAGTTAGTATAGTCCAGTTTTCACGTTAGTGCTGAATTTAGGGCTGTGTTACAAGTTTCTGTGTTTGTCCATACCTTTCTTGGATAGAAAGAAGTTTTTCTGTTCACCTGTGAGTGAAGGGAACTTTGAGCAGCCTATCTGTCCCTGGAGGAGTGGTTTCAGCCCAGAAATTAGTAGTTTATTGGCCATTTTGGGCTAATTTCTATCTCTTTCATTTCCCTGCTAGAAAAAATGCATTTGCAAGGTTTTTGAGCTTGTATATGGCTCAGCAAGCTCCTGGCTGTTGCCCTGCAGAGTTCTGCAGTGGCAGAGAGACAAAAGAGAGACTTTGGAGTGATTAAGTATCATTTTACTGCATTTTCTTACTGCCTTTAGCTAATTCCACCTAAAACTCTGTTTAGTGTTTCTATGATTTCAGCTACATATTGTACTTATTTTACTGCCTGTACTTTTACAAAGTTGTTTGTGTTTAAATTACCTGTTTAACTGTTATAGGCTACACACTCAAGTGTGATAGCCATTTCTGTGCATTTAAAGTGTTTTTTGATTGTATCTGCTTTATTTTCTGAAAAGAAAAACAAAAAAAAAAACAAAATAAATACTTGTTTCCTGCCTTTCTAAGCTAGTATAATCCAGTTTTCAGATTAGTGCTGAATTCAGGGCTGTGTTACAAGTTTCTGTGTTTGCCCATACCTTACCTGGATAGAAGGAAGTTTCTCTGTTCACCTGTGAGAGAGGGGAGCTTTGAGCAGCTTATCTGTCCTTGGAGGAGTGGTTTCAGTCCAGTAATTAGTAGTTTATTGGCCATTTTGGACTAATTTCTATCTATTTCATTTCCCTTCTATAAAAATTGCATTTGCGAGGTTTTGCACTTGTATACAGCTCAGCAAGCTCCTGCTTGGTGCCCTGCAGAGTTCTACAGCAGCAGAGAGACAAAAAAGAAACTTTGGAGTGATTAAGTATCATTTTTCTGCATTTTCTTGCTGCCTTTAGCTAATTCCACCTAAAACACCAATTTTTAGCATTTCTGTTATTTAAAAAGCTTGTTTCAGCTACATATTGTACTTATTTTACTGCCTGCACTTTTACAAAGTTGTTTTTGTGTTTAAATTACCTGTTTAACTGTTATAGGCTACACACTCAAGTGTGATAGCCATCTCTGTGCATTTAAGTGGTTTTTATTGTATCTGCTTTATTTTCTGAAAAAAAAAAAAAAGATAAAATATACTTGTTTCCCACTTTTCTAAACTAGTATAGTCCAGTTTTCAGATTAGTGCTGAATTCAGGGCTGTGTTACAAGTTTCTGTGTTTGTCCATACCTTTCTTGTATAGAAAGAAGTTTCTCTGTTCACCTGTGAGAGAAGGGAGCTTTGAGCAGCCTATCTGTCTCTGGAGGAGTGGTTTCAGCCCAGAAATTAGTAGTTTATTGGCCATTTTGGGCTAATTTCTATCTTTTTCATTTCCCTGCTTTAAAAACTGTATTTGCAAGGTTTTTGCACTTGTATACGGCTCGGGAAGCTCCTGCCTGGTGCCCTGCAGAGTTCTACAGTGGCAGAGAGACAAAAGAGAGACTTTGGCGTGATTAAGTATCATTTTTCTGCATTTTCTTGCTGCCTTTAGCTAATTCAACCTAAAACACCGATTTTTTAGCATTTCTGTGAGTTAAAAAGCTTGTTTCGACTACATATTGTACTTATTTAACTGGCTGCACTTTACAAAGTCATTTTTGTGCTTAAATTACCTGTTTAACTGTTATAGGCTACACACTCAATTGTGATAGCTATTTTTGTGCATTTAGAGTGTTTGTTTGATTGTATCTGCTTTATTTTCTGAAAAAAATATATATATACTTGTTTCCTGCCTTTCTAAGCTAGTATAGTCCAGTTTTCAGGTTAGTGCTGAATTCAGGGCTGTGTTGCAAGTTTCTGTGTTTGCCCATACCTTACTTGGATAGAAGAAAGTTTCTCTGTTCATCTGTAAGAGGAGGAGCTTTCAGCAGCCTATCTGTCCCTGGAGGAATGGTTTCAGCCCAGAAATTGGTAGTTTATTGGCCACTTTGGGCTAATTTCTATCTCTTTCATTTCCCTTCTATAAAAATCCTGCTATAAAAAACACATTTGTGAGATTTTGCACTTGTATACAACTCAGCAAGCTCATGCCTGGTGCCCTGCAGAGTTCTACAGCAGCAGATAGACAAAAGAGAGACTCTGAAGTGATTAAGTATCATTTGTCTGCATTTTATTGCTGCCTTTAGCTAATTCCACCTAAAACGCTGAAAACACCAATTTTTAGCATTTCTGTGATTTAAAAGCTTGTTTCAGCTACATATTGTACTTATTTTACTGCACTTTACAAAGTTGTTTTTGTGTTTAAATTACCTGTTTAACTGTTATAGGCTACACACTCCAAGTGCTGATAGCCATCTCTGTTTAAGTGGTTTTATCCATACCTTTCTTGTATGAAAGAAGTTCTCTGTTTTTTTCATTTCCTGCTTTAAAAACTGTATTATTTGCACTTGTATATGGCTCAGCAAGCTCCTGCCTGGTGCCCTGCAGAGTTCTACAGTAGCAGAAAGACTTTGGCGTGATTATCATTTTTCTGCATTTTCTTGCTGCGTTTAGCTAATTCCACCTAAAACACCGATTTTTTAGCATTTCTGTGAGTTAAAAAGCTTGTTTCGACTACATATTGTACTTATTTAACTGGCTGCACTTTACAAAGTCATTTTTGTGCTTAAATTACCTGTTTAACTGTTATAGGCTACACACTCAATTGTGATAGCTATTTTTGTGCATTTAGAGTGTTTTTTTAATTGTATCTGCTTTATTTTCTAAAAAAATATATATATATATATACATATATATATATATATATATATATACTTGTTTCCTGCCTTTCTAAGCTAGTATAGTCCAGTTTTCAGGTTAGTGCTGAATTCAGGGCTGTGTTGCAAGTTTCTGTGGTTGCCCATACCTTACTTGGATAAAAGAAAGTTTCTCTGTTCACCTGTGAGAGGGGGAGCTTTCAGCAGCCTATCTGTCCCTGGAGGAATGGTTTCAGCCCAGAAATTGGTAGTTTATTGGCCACTTTGGGCTAATTTCTATCTCTTTCATTTCCCTGCTATAAAAACCACATTTGTGAGATTTTGCACTTGTATACAGCTCAGCAAGCTCCTGCCTGGTGCCCTGCAGAGTTCTACAGCAGCAGAGAGACAAAAGAGAGACTCTGAAGTGATTAAGTATCATTTGTTTGCATTTTATTGCTGCCTTTAGCTAATTCCACCTAAAACGCTGATTTTTAGCATTTCTGTGATTTAAAAAGCTTGTTTCAGCTACATATTGTACTTATTTTACTGCCTTCACTTTTATGAAGTCGTTTTTGTGTTTAAATTACCTGTTTAACTGTTATAGGCTACACACTCAAGTGTGATAGCCATCTCTGGGCATTGTAAGTGTTTTTTTGATTGTAACTGCTTTATTTCCTGAAAAAAATCAACAAATATATGTGCTTGTATATGGCTCAGCAAGTTCCTGCCTGGTGCCCTTCAGAGTTCTACAGTGGCAGAGAGACAAAAGAGAAACTTTCGAGTGATTATCATTTTCCAGCATTTTTTTGCTGCCTTTAGCTAATTCCACCAAAATCACCGACTTTTTAGCGTTTCTGTGATTTAAAAAGCTTGTTTATGCAACATATTGTACTTATTTTACTGGCTGCACTTTTACAAAGTTGTTTTTGTGTTTACATTACCTGTTTAAATGTTATAGGCTACACACTCAAGTGTGATAGCTATTTGTGTGCATTTAAAGTGTTTTTTTTATTGTATCTGCTTTATTTTCTGGAAAAAATATATATATATATATATATATATATATATATATATATATGTATATACTTGTTTCCCACCTTTCTAAGCTAGTATAGTCCAGTTTTCAGGTTAGTGCTGAATTCAGGGCTGTGTTACAAGTTTCTGTGTTTGCCCATACCTTACTTGGATAGAAGGAAGTTTCTCTGTTCACCTGTGAGAGAGGGGAGCTTTGAGCAGCCTATCTGTCCCTGGAGGAGTGGTTTCAGCCTAGACATTAGTAGTTTATTAGCCACTTTCGGATAATTTCTATCTCTTTCATTTCCCTGCTATAAAAACCACATTTGTGAGTTTTTTGTGCTTGTATACAGTTCAGCAAGCTGCTTGCCTGGTGCCCTACAGAGTTCTACAGCAGCAGAGAGACAAAAGAGAGACTTTGGAGTGATTAAGTATCATTTTTCTGCATTTTCTTGATGCCTTTAGCTAATTCCACCTAAAATGCTGATTTTTAGTGTTTCTGTGATTTAAAAAGCTTGTTTTAGCTACATATTGTACTTATTTTACTGCCTGCAATTTTACAAAGTCATTTTTGTGTGAAATTACCTGATTAACTCTTATAGGCTGCACACTCAAGTGTGATAGCCATTTATGTGCATTTAAAGTGTTTTTTTATTGTATCTGCTTTATTTTCTGCAAAAAAAAAACAAAAAGACAAAAAAATACTTGTTTCCCACCATTCTAAGCTAGTATAGTCCAGTTTTCAGTTTAGTGCTGAATTTAGGGCTATGTTACAAGTTTCATTGTTTGCCCATACCTTACTTGAATAAAATGAAGTTTCTCTGTTTACCCGTGAGAGAGGGGAGCTTTGAGCAGCCTATCTGTCCCTGGAAGAGTGGTTTCAGCCCAGAAATTAGTAGTTTATTGGCCATTTTGGGCTAATTTCTATCTCTTATTTCCCTGCTATAAAACCACATTTGTGATGTTTTTGCACTTGTATACAGCTCAGCAAGCTCCTGCCTGGTGCCCTGCAGAGTTCTACAGCAGCAGAGAGACAAAAGAGAGACTTTGGAGTGATTAATTATCATTTTTCTGCATTTTCTTCCTGCCTTTAACTAATTCCACCTAAAACGCTGATTTTTAGCGTTTCTGTGATTTAAAAGCTTGTTTCAGCTACCTTAGTTGGATAGAAGGATGTTTCTCTGTTCACCTGTGAGAGAGGGGAGCTTTGAGCAGCCTATCTGTCCCTGTAGGAGTGGTTTCAGCCCAGTAATTAGTAGTTTATTGGCTATTTGGGGCTGATTTCTATCTCTTTCATTTCCCTTCTATAAAACAACATTTGTGAGGTTCTTGTGCTTGTATATAGCTTTGCAAGCCCCTGCATGGTGCCCTGCAGAGTTCTACAGCAGCAGAGAGACAAAAGAGAGACTTTGGAGTGATTAAGTATAAGTTTTCTGCATTTTCTTGCTGCCTTTAGCTAATTCTGCCAAAAACTCCATTTAGCATTTCTGTTTCTGTGATTTCAGCTATATATTGTATTTATTTTACTTCCTGCACTTTTACAAAGTTGTTTTTGTGTTTAAATTACCTGTTTAACTGTTATAGGCTACACACTCAAGTGTGATAGCCATTTCTGTGCATTTAAAGTGTTTTTTTGATTGTATCAGCTTTATTTTCTGGAAAAAAAATACTTGTCTCCCACCTTTCTAAGCTGTGCCCTGCAGAGTTCTACAGCAGCAGGGAGACAAAAGAGATACTTTGGAGTGATTAACGATCATTTTTCTGCATTTTCTTGCCGCCTTTAGCTAATTCCACCTAAAATGCCAATGTTTAGCATTTCTGTGATTTAAAAAGCTTGTTTCAGCTACATATTGTACTTATTTTACTGCCTGCACTTTTACAAAGTCATTTTTGTGTTTAAATTACCTGTTTAACTGTTATAGGCTACACACTCAAGTGTGATAGCCATTTATGTGCATTGAATGTGTTTATTTGATTGCATCTGCTTTATTTTCTGAAAAAAAAAAAAAAAAAACAAATATACTTGTTTCCCACGTTGCTAATCTGGTATAGTCCAGTTTTCAGGTTAGTGCTGAATTCAGGGCTGTGTTACAAGTTTTTGTGTTTGCCCATACCTTACTTGGATAGAAGGAAGTTTCTCTGTTCACCTGTGAGAGAGGGGAGCTTTGAGCAGCCTATCTGTCCCTGGAGGAGTGGTTTCAGCCCAGAAATTAGTTTATTGGCCATTTTGGGCTAATTTCTCTCGGTTTCATTTCCCTGATATAAAAAATGCATTTGTGCGGTTTTGAGCACTGGACAGCACTGGTTAGCTAGGGTATAACTATTCCTGGCTCCACAAAGTCTCCTCTTCAATTTTTCCCTTGGAACTAGACAAACTTTCAACTTACGCACTCAAACCATTCATTTCTCAGCCCAGCACTTGCTCAAAACTCACAGCAAGCACTAATAAACCCTAGCACTAGATCCCCCTATACTGTATAGAATGACAAGGCTCTCTATTTGACCTTACCAACCAATCAGTAAAACAGTTCACTGTACCTATTCAGGCATATCTAAAGGGCAGTTTCAAGTGTACTCTCCAGTCAAACTGGTGAATCTGGGCATTTTGAGGCAATGTTACAACTGTCTCATGTACACAGACAACCCTCTCCTCCTACCACCAAACACTAATACATGCGAGACATGCAATTATACAGCCAAACTGGAGACTAAGCGCTCTCAACCCAAGACTAGATCAGACAGTCAAGAGGAGAAGGAAACTGCTTGCATCACACCACCAGTCTCACATAGAACTATTAAACCAGCACTGGCAAAAAACACACATAAATACATGAAAACATACTCGGATGCTCTAAATAAAAATCTGCAAAAGCAACAGAGACCTTCAAAGCAAACATCCAAGCAACCGTCACCCCCAACACAAACCATGAAATGCATACTTCACAAAACCAGTGTGCCACGCAATCACAGCCCTTAAGGCAAAATAGCATACCCGACACACTAGTAATAGGTGACTCTATAGTCAGGCACACTGACGTCCCACTCACTAGGCTGAACAAGGAGAAGGTTACTGTTAGCTGCCTTTTGGGTGCAACGATCCGCCACATAACACAAGCACTCAGGTCACACCAGAACAAGTACAAATACGACTCTGTCATTCTCCATGCTGGTGTGAATGACCTGAGCTATACCTCCCTGTACTACATGAAAAGAGACATGGAAGAGCTCTCTGATCATGTAGCCCAGCCCGGTATGACCCTGAGCCTAAGTAGCATCCTGCCCTCACCAAGAATAATAGCATGGTATAAAGAAAAAAATATCAATTTCAACAAATGGCTAAGCTTCTGGTGTCATTCAAAGGGGATCCAGTGTCTGTCCACCTGGGATGACATGCTCAACAAGCCACACTGCTTCGCTAGAGATGGCTTGCACCTGTCACCCTTAGGTTTTCAAATACTGGCCAAGGCTCTTGCCACCCCCATAGTGCCTTTTTTAGGCAAGGCTCAAAAGACAAACCCACCACCATAAATAGCACAAGTAACAAAAAACAGAAGGTAATGCTACTCAATGCCAGATGTCTAAACCTCAAAATGCACACACTCAAGGCACTCCTCAATATGGAGAAAATTGATATATGTGCAGTAACAGAAACCTGGTTTAAGGCTCCAGAGAGCACCCCAGCACTACCAGGCTACAACTCATATCATATATTTCAGCCACAGAACCCGGACTGAAATACAAAAAGTGGGGGCGTATCCAAATTCATCAAGGATACCCACACCTCCAGGTTGGTGGCATAGCACGATGCTTCAGAGATCATCCACGTGCAACTAACAATGGGCAAAACTGCAATTCAAATTGTAGCTTGCTACAGATCACCTACCATGTCCCAGGACCCCCATTCCACATTTCTGGAAACACTGGGAAACATAAAGGTCCTACCAAACACCCTAATATTTGGTGATTTCAATTACCCAAACATTAACTAGGAGAACTACTGAAGTACTAGCTCCCTTGCCCAACATTTCCTAGAATTTATAAACTCAAATGCCCTGGATCAACTGGTCAACACCCCCACTAGAGGTGACAACATATTGGACCTACTCATCACCAACATGAGTCCACACTGGAGGTCAACCCCTTGCTGGTTAGATCTGACCATAAACTAATCACTCTGGACATCCACATTCCGCCCCTACCCCCGGTCAAGGAAACCACCGTGATAAACCTTTAAAAAGCAAACTTCACGTTACTTAAGATGGAGGTGGAAAGTTTCAAAGCACCCATGCTAAAGGATAACACTGTCCAAGCTGCAAAATCCTTTACTAATGCACTCTACGGGAACCTACAAGAATTCATAGATCATAATATCCCAAGCAAAACCAAGACTCACTCCTCCAAGAAAATGAAACCAGTCTGGTAGACCCCTGCCATAAACAAGCTATACAATAGAAGAAGGAAACTAGTACAGACAAGAGTAAAATCCCAAGAAGGCAAGACATCCCTGATCAGTATCAGCAAGAAACTACGATCCCTCATAAAATCATCCAAGGCTAGCTTCGAAAGAAAATTTGCCAAGGACTCCAAAGATAACCACAAGGCATTCTTTAGCTATGTCAAGAATTTAGGTGGCAATTCTCACATCTGCTTGCAGTTAGTGCAGAATGGCACAAAATACACTGAACCGACCGATATTGCCAACATCCTGGCAGACAGGTTCAGTGCAAACTTCACCCCCCCCTCTCACCCCGAAAAGGGCCCATAATAATATCAGAAGAATGTAGTGCCCCTGAAATCACAGACACTCAGGTTAAAACAGCACTCTCCAAAGCCAAAAACACAGCATCAATGGGACCGGATGGTGTCCCAGGCTGCGTCCTACATGAGCTCAAAGATGAAGTAACCCCTCACCTAAACATACTGTTCAAACTCAGCATCTCCACAGGTTATGTACCCATAGAGTGGCGCACAGCAACGGTTATTTCATTCCACAAAAGTGGAGCCACAGCAGACCCTGGGAACTGTCACCTATAAGCCTGACCAGCTTGGTCTTCAAGGCTATGGAGCGCATCATCATGGAACTCATTAACAGAGAATTTTGGAACCTCCAAACACTGGACCCTACCCAGTTCAGCTTTGTTAAGGGCAAATCATGCCTCCTAAACCTGGTGGACTTCCTTGAGACAGTTACCAAGGTTATAGATGAGGGAAAGGTGGTCCACACAGCCTACCTAGACCTCGCAAAGGCCTTCAATACCATTCCCCATTCTGGCATTATAGACAAATTCACCAGCCTGAACATAAACCCCTACGTCACAAGATGGGTTGCCAACTGGCTCACAGACAGAACCCACATGGTAAGAGTTGGGGGAGCTAGGTCCAACTCTAAACTGGTTACAAGTGGAATTCCCCAGGGCTCAGTCCTAGGACCCTTCCTGTTTGGCATATACTTCTTAGAGGTACAGGCAAGCACAGGAGGACTATGGCTGACCAAGTTCGCAGACAACTGTAAACTAGGGGCTATAATTGACTCACGAGTTGACACAGACATCCTCCAAAAGGGTCTCACAGAGACAGATACCTGGTGTCAAAATCATGGCTTCAAGCTGCATAGTCATCCCCTTTGGAAAAAATAAAGTACCCACAAACTACCACATAGGCGGTAGTCCCCTAAATACAGAAGAGGTAATAAGGGATCTGGAGACCCAAGTAGATAGTAATCTCTCCTTTGATAATCACATTGCCAAAGTGGTTAGAAAATCCTTCTATGTGGCCCACCTAATCACAAATGGGTTCACATCCAGATCAAAAGAGGTCATTGTGCCCCTCTAGTCATCACTCATCAGACCCATCATAGAGTACAACACCGCATTTGGGATGTACCTTACAAGACACCTGCAACAGCTGGAAAGACCATAGCAGTACCTTACCAAGAGGATCACTGGCCTCAAACAGATGCCCTATGCAGCTCAACTAAAGAAACTCCAACTGTACTCGGTTGCATACCATCTACTCAGAGGTGATCTCTGCCTGACAGCCTGACATACAAGGCCAAGTCCAACCCAGAGCTAATGGACATGCTCCAACTAAAGAAAACCATATGCCCTCGAGCCACACACTCTAGGGACCTAAACCTCACCACAACAATAAATAGGAAGTACTGGAGGGATAGATTCCTGTCCCAGAGACTTCCCATGCTTTGGAACAAGATTCCAATCGACATTAGGCTGAGCTCCTCGCTAACACTCTTCAAGAGAAACCTTGAAGAGTGGATGGGAAACAGAAAGTTTACCCCAGTGATCACTTCAGTGGCTCTGCTGGACAGAGGCACAGGGAACTAATCTAAGGGGGTGGTGAAAGCCAACACATTCTGGCTAGGCTTATAAATGCCTTCAGGCAGATAGCCTAGTACCTACCTATGAACCTATGAACCTATGAAATCATGTACTTATCTTTCTCTTTGTAGCAGAACTATTACAATGCAACAGTAATTTAAAAATCACAGCAAACAGCAACTTTGGAATTCTCAGACCCTTTCAAGAAATGAAAACAGAATTGTTGCTGTATAGTAGACACATTTGTAAATAGTTGTATTTGTTGTGTTTTGGTATTTTTTTTCATTAGATTGTTTGTTTAATTGCCTGATTTCTATATATATTGATAGAATTATATAAAGTAAAACTAGTTTTCCCTCATAGAAGTGGCGTGTATCTGATTTGATCTAGCAGTAACAGCATGTATTGGTAAAACCGCTGTCTGTCATAATGACACCCCGGGATTCATGAAGCTTGCGCCAGGCATAGCGTAGGTGGTATAACACCAAATATGGCTGCTGAGCGATTCAGGTATGATCCAATTCCATGTGCACTACCAGTGTATGCCAGATCTGCGCAGCTCCCGGCATAGGTATGCAAATCACCCCATGCGCAGTACTGCAGCATGCAAATGAAGGTACATAGTGATTAATGAAGTGGCGTAGGTGTAGCGTAAGCCTACAGAAATGTAAGCCAAAAAAAAACAGTTTACATGTAGACAAACAGAACATCGGAGCCTTGGAAGCGGACCAGACTCATGTATTACAAAGTTAACATATGCCACTCGCTAAATATACAGCCAATGCCATAAGAAAAGATGCACAACACATAGAAAATAACATTTAATGTCATGGCCACAGTAACGCAAAGTATAACCGTAGGGCATGTGTGTGCAAACGGGAACACAAGGAAGATATATACAAATGTCATAAAATAGCAATGTAACACAAATCATGATTTCACCATAATAGTCAATGGTATGCATGCTACACCACAACCAAGCTGTAAGGGTTGCTAAGGGCCTGTGACAGTGTTCGGCACGGTAACTATGAATTAGTAGTCAATGCCATGCAAATGAGGCAAGTAATAGTGAATCGTAAACGTCCCGTCTGCCTAAGGATGTACAATATGGTGCAGCACTACAACACCGAGGAGTGGTCTGGAGGAATACATGACATCAGCAGTGGGGTGTGCCACTGCAGCTGTAAGCACATTGGAGCAATGCAAATCTGGGCTGCCCATTGCTAAGCAAAGCTGCAGGACAGGGGCGTGGATGTAGGTATAGCTTTGCTTAGTTGAGAGCACACATGGTGCCTGAAAGCGCATGTGTACGTGGATGAAAACGTTCACGAAACCTGGTAAGCGGACTCACACGCCACGCACCACAGCCCAAAAAGGAAGTTTAGGGGAAGACAATAAGGAAATGCTACAGTAGGGTAATTGGAGTACAACTGAGCAATTGACACCTATTAACTCACAGTGGGCAATTGACGCCAGCTAACAAGGCTGCTAGCAGCAACCTGCAGAACAGGATATGGGAGGTGTCGAATTGCAAAGGAAAGAGAACTTTAACCGCCGAGCAAAGCAAACCTGCAGTAGATTGGCAATAGAACACATTTCGCAAGACAATCCTGGTTCGGGAAAGTACAACACAAGAAAGCAGGCTGCTGGATGCATGCCAGACAATGGGAGGGGAATCGTTAAGAAAAGTGGAGGCAAGGGCAAGAGGTAATCCATGGCAGCTAAATGTAATTTAACACCAAAGCTAGCAAAATAGCAGTATCTGTGGGAAAACACAAGATACCCTGCAGCTCCAAATGTACATACACACCCTATGACATCATCAGTGTTCAAAGCACAATATTATAAAGTGTGAAGGCACCTCACACACACTTGTGTATTCCCAAACACTGCACCATCGGTGTAAACAGATGGGGAACTTTTACAATGTACTTGTTGGGAGCTGCCATAGCTGTGATTCATCAGCATGTGCTGGAGACTGAAGGTGTTGCGGAGGACGATGCTGACAACCACCTCAGACCCCAGAGGAGGAAAAGCGTGTTCAGACCAAGGGTAACCTACCAGGGGCTACATGATCTGGAGATAGTAGAGCATTACAGGGTGGACAGGGACATCATACAGCAAATAGTTGAGCTGTGCCAGCCACGCTTGAGAGCCAGAAACAACAGAGGGGAACCCATCCCAGTGGACATGAAGGTATGTGTAAGCCTGAGAATACTAGCCACAGGTACCTTTCAAAGGCCAACTGGAGATATCATGGGGATTTCACAGGCATCAGCATCCAGGGTACTCCACCAGTTCCTGGATGCAATGTTACCACATGCCAGTGAGCATATATACTTCCCCCAAACTCAGGAGGAGTTGGCCAGCAATATGCGTCTCTTCCACCATGTGGCACATTACCCGGAGGTACTGGGTGCAATAGACTGCACACACATACATATCAAGGCACCACCCGGAGACCATGGTAGGCGCTACATAAACCGCAAGGGATACCACTCCATCAACTGCCAGGTCATGTGCAATGCCCTGGGCATTATCACAGATGTGTGTGCTGGCAGCTCTGGAAGCTACCATGACTCCCACATCTGGCATGCCTCACAGCTGTATCAGGTATTTGTCAGGGGGACATCCCATATGGCCACCTAGTGGGGGATGCTGGCTATGCACTGGAGCCGTGGATGATGACTCCCATCAGAAATGCACACACACCCATGCAAGAATGCCATAATGAGGCACATGCACAAACCAGAATCATCATAGAGCATGTGTTTGGGATGCTGAAATCACGGTTTCATTGCTTGGACATATCTGGTGGAGCCTTGCAGAACTCTCCAGGCACGTGTGCCCACATCTTCATAGTATGTGCCATGCTACATAATATGATCCTGCGGAAACAGCTGCAGCAGGGACATAATGGTGAAGGCCCTCACAGCCCACCGCAATTGCCAAGGCCATCACAGGCACAGAGGGATTCAGACCACGAACAACCTGTGCCAGCCCCAGTAGGCAGAAGGAGGTGTGCCCAATATGCCCATGCCTTGGCAAAGAGAGAATGTATAGCACATACACTGACAGTGTAGGCCCCTATGGACTGACACACTTCTCCACCTGCACACACAGTAAAATGGATGGCACACACACGACCACCTGCAAATTGTAATGTATAGGTGGCCTACTGTGTGAATCCTACATAGGCAGCCCTCAATTATTGCACACACAACAGCTATTGGAACAAGGAAAGTCAACACCTGAACAGTAAACGAAGCTAACAGCATATGTTGATACTGTATGTATAGGTTCCTTGGTACATCGGTAGGTACATGCCCGATTGTCAGAGGCCATTCAGCAGCCTAGGCAAAATGTGTCTGCTATCGCCACCCCATCAGTCAACCAACTGTCCCTCTGTGGAGCAGAGCCAATTGCGGGATCCACGTATGTAACCACTGTTCCCCACCTAACCTGCATGGATTCCCCGGTGTGTTAATGAGGGCCTCCATATAATGTAATTAGGGATGTAGTGCCAATGCATGGGGAGTACCCATGACAGGTATCCGCTACCGCAGCATTCTCCAGTTATGGTTGTGTGAAGGTGTAGCACATTACAGTGTGTGGCACACTCTGACATAGATCCCCAATGCTGGAGCACATCCATTAAACATCACTTGGACATACCATGAAGTGGTATCATCCATATGTAAACTAACTGATTTACACATTTAAAACAAACTGTTGCTGAACCAAACAAACCAAGAAAAAACAGACTGTTTCAGTGAAATCAGAAAGCCACAAAGTCCACTCAGCGATATTTAATTATCGCTGAGTGGACTTTGTGGCTTTCTGATTTCACTGAAACAGTCTGTTTTTTCTTGATTTACACATTTGATTGCAGTATGGAGGAACAGCTGTAGTACAGTCCACATACAAAACACCATTAACACCTGTACAAACACCAGATGACCAAGTGGTAAAGCCACTGACTGTGTCATGTATGTACCCGGTTCCACGTCCTGCAAGGTCCGTTACGTAATCCCGATGGCACGAATAATGGATGTTGGATGTAGGTCATTAGAGCACATGTAAGCACATGTTAGTGGGTTTATGTGGCGGCAAGTGATGGTAAGCGTCGTTTAAACAGGACTACATGGATATGCACCAAACATGTCTAAGCTTTGCCGGATTCCATGCAGATCACGGTCCAGGATGTCCAGAACAGGTGAAACCAGCATTATTCACCCATGTACTGACAGTGCCTGCTCTGAGAGGTAAAATGACCACTGGCAGGAGTAGAACACGCAACCATGTACACAATCACTTACCACTAAGCTACCCGAGATGTACCAACGGCAGGTGTGTATTGTGACAGGTTAAAACACAAAAGGGTGGGGTTCAGCAAACAGAATACACCGCCATGTACCCAACGAAAAGTGTGTACACTCTCTCTCATTCTCCCTGTCTATATATATATATATATATATATATATATATATATATATATATATATATATATATATATATATAATAGGGATAGAAAGGGTGATAGAGAGATGTATGTTGATATATACGGAAATACATATATCTGCAAATATATATAGACAGGTTAACGACATGTACACAACCATGAAGGTACAAATGAATAGGATACTGCCAACTACTGAATGCTTTACATACCGACACGCGTAATCACGAGGCTTAAAGACCGAAAGACCACAGTACCGGAACAATATAACCGCGAGTAATATAATCACGATGTTAAGGGACATTTAGTTATTGCTGCTGGTGCTGCGGTCCAGGTAGGTACTGTGTTTAAGTGTGATTCCGACTGCTGTAGTGTGT
Source organism: Protopterus annectens (assembly GCF_019279795.1). Taxonomy (NCBI): domain Eukaryota; kingdom Metazoa; phylum Chordata; order Ceratodontiformes; family Protopteridae; genus Protopterus; species Protopterus annectens. The sequence goes on from NC_056728.1 coordinate 356,532,738, forward strand.
GTAAGTGCGTGTTGAGAGTGCGGTGTGTGTTTCCGTGGGACTGTAATGTGTGTGTGTGTGTGTGTGTGTGTGTGTGTGTGTGTGTGTGTGTGTGTGTGTGTGTGTGTGTGTGTGTGTGTGTGTGTGTGTGTGTGTGTTTGCATTGTGGGTCTGTTCATGCTAACTCGGAGGTAGATTATTACAGTAGTTGTGGTCATAGCCGGCCTTAGGCATACGGTTACCACCTGTCCCACTTTGAGAGGGACAGTCCCTCTTTGGCCAGTTGTGTCCTGACAACAAATATTAAAAAGGGTAAATGTACTGAGATTGTAGGACATAATGATGTCCCATATATTAAGTAATAGTTGCATGAAATAGTTATGCCTGTCTCTCAAATATGTAAATTGTACAAGAAACATAATAAGCAGCTAAAGTGCTACAAGAATAAGTTTTAATTTAGGGCAAAAGTAAGTTCTATCCTTTGTACTAACAGTGGGTTTGTGTTGGCCTCTAAACTCTGATGTGTGCCCTGCAAATGTCCCAATATGGCCAATTGAAAATGTGGCAACCCAAGCCAAAGAGTTGGAGTCACCAACACAACTGCAATGAGTGCAAATATCCGTGACAGAAATACATGAGACAGCTTTCATGTAGCAACAGTTCAGTACATATCGATGTATTTCAGAGGGATTGAAGGATCAACCTCACCTGCATGCTATATAGGAACCAATTAACAATGGTTTAATGAATAAGCCTGTAATAACCATAGTATTAGTCTACTAAATGACAGATCTTCAATTAGGGAAGGGGCCCCCCACACACACATATGGAATATGTATAAATGCAATCCCCACAAACCTTTATCTGCTATGTACACCCACCTACATCTCCCCCACACCTGAAACAATTACAATACAGACTATAATAACATCACAAACATCCACTCACCGAATGACATCTGCAGAAGTGTCAACATACCTTGTGAGAGACACACTTGTAATGGCGCCATGTGAAATCATTGCTGTTGTACAATGGAACAGACGCCGATGTTACAGGTTTTGTTTGCAATAGTCTCGTATCAGATGGTTGAGATAACAGCTACACTCACATGTAGAACTATTTACTCTAGCCGTCACACACAATCCATGGGGGACATGAATTCAAAGTATCTGTGTCTCTCCAAATAGCTGTTGCAATTCATCACAATACAATATATCCAGACCATCTCCCTCGAAGGTAGGGCAAAAGGACAACACCCAAGTGGAGTATTCAATTATACACCTCTGTTGCCGTGTAATTGGCCAATGGAGTAGCTGCACAGCTGATGTGCATGTAATAATCTACTCCGGAACACCAGTTGGTGGCAGGATACCACATATTACAGGCATCCACGTATAAAACGATGGCTTGCCATACATTCAAACTGTATGCTCATACCACTGAATAATTTAAAGAGGAAAGGAGTAAAACAGATATTATCATATACTCGAACCACTAAGAAGGTATGTAGAACATGCAGTATGTTAGTGTATGTAGTGCCTGTTCTGTATTAATGAAAGTGTACACAATGCAGACAGTGGGAAAAGGTATTATGTAGTGATGTCTTGTTGAGCATAGTAACACTTGTAGAAATTGTGTGTACTGCTGTGGGCCACAAGGTAAACACCTCAGACACCACAAGGGATGCTACATAAGGGCTTTAAGCATAACAATTCCACTCCAGCCACTGTTGGTGGTAGGGTTTGTCCAACAAGTATGTGCCATAACAGGGGATATGTTATGTTGATATACTGTAACAGTAGGAAAAA
>NC_056728.1:356551770-356636770 GCF_019279795.1 Protopterus annectens
CTATGCAGATGAGGTTGACAATAGTGAATCCCATTTATCCCCAGGGTGTGATGCAGATCCCTAGACTGTATGTGCAGATCCCTAGACTGTATGTGTGTAGATAGCCGGGTGCAGGGCTCGAATATAGATGAAAGCATGGGAGGGGGGTCAGGCATACTGTACGTACATGGGAAACCTGTGCCTCGGGAGTGCACCTGCCTTAGCACGCCTAAGCTAGGGGTGTGTCTATACCTGCCTGGTGACATTGGGAGGGACAAAAGCAGTAGTGGGGTAGTCAGGGTGAACAGGCTGCACAAACAGGTGATGATAAGCACAATCAGCAGATGACATGGCCAGCCCGCACCAGAACACTACGGTAATGTGAGCAAGCACCATACACACAGGTGTCTTCCACACTCTACACCACCGGCGTATACATGCGGGAACATTTCACAACACAGTCCAACCAAATGAGAAGGGCTGCAGCAGGCAACATAGACCAACATGTGCAGGAGGCTGAGGGCAGTGAGGATGTGTATGTTGCCGAACAACCCTTACTGGGGTGACATAAGACTTTATAGACCCAGGGTGACTTACCAGGGGCTACATGAGCTGGGGATAGTGGAGCGCTATGGAGAGGACAGAGACCTCCTACAGCGGCCTGTTGACCTGTGCCTGCCACACCTGACACATCAAACAGGCCAAGGGAAACCCATCACAGTGGATACCATGGTATGTGTTGGCCTAGCTATACTAGCCACAGGTACCTCCCAGAGCACAACTGGGGATATCATGTGGATCTCACAGGCATCTGCGTCTTGAGTATTGCACCAGTTCACAGACACCATGTCAACACATGCTAGTGAGCACGTACATGTCCTCAACCCACGTGATTAGTAGACCAGCAATATGCATCTCTTCCAACACATGGCTGACTACCCTGGGGTACTGGGTGCTATAGCCTGCACACACGTATGCATCAAAGCACCACCCGGTGAGTGGGGTAGGGCCTACATTAACTGCAGGGGCATACCCACCAACAGCTAGGCCATATGCGATGGCCAGGGCATTAAACTGAATGTGTGTCCTGTCTGCCCTGGAAGCTATGACGATTCTGATATATGGCATCTGACGCAGCTGTACCACACCTTTGCCAATATGGACATCCCCTACAGTCTCCTAGTGGGGGATACTGGGTAACCACTGGAGTCGTGGCTGATGACATCCACCAGCAATGCACACACACCTGAACAATCACAACATAATGAGGCAGATACACAAGCAAGACATATAATTGAGCATGTGTTTGGGATGCTCAGGTCACAGTTCTGGTATCTGGACACATCCGGTGGAGCCCTGCAGTATTCACTAGCTACATGCACACAAATTGTTATGGTATTTTCTATGCTACACAATCTGATCCTGCAGTAACAGTTCCAGCAGGAACAGCATGGGGCAGGGCCACACGGCCCACCACCACTGCCAAGGCCTGTACAGGCACAGTGTGACCTGGAGGAGGAACTACCTGAGCTGGGTCCAGTAGGCGAAAGGGCCGTGCACAGTATCACCTGCCCTTGGCAAAGAGGCAACATAAGGCATATGCACTGACACAGTATGTACCCAGGGATTTCACCCTCTCTGACTCACACACAGTACAATGGATGCCAAACATGACACTACCTGTGCTCAGCCATGTATAGGAAGTGCACTGTGTGCATCCAACATAGGCAGCCCTCCAGCACCGTCCTCAGGTCTGGAACACACCCAAGGTACGTCTATCGACCTAACAATTGGCAGTTGTATTAGAATGTGTATTTACCCGTTGCTATGGTATGGATGTGAGCATACAAGAGCATTTGGTGGCCGAATGTTTGGGCAGCAGACAGTACACGTCCATAGTGGCACCATGACATCTGTAGCACATACCGGGGTCACAACAGTAGCCGGTAGTACACAGGGTGTCCTAACCCACTGCAGGTTATGGGCTGAACATCATGTGTGTCCATACAGCCCACACACGTTCCATACAGTTGGACAGGTGTAGACCACTACAGACAAATGATATACAATGGCCTCTGGATATGCCCAATGAATGACCCCAACCCCCACAGACACACACAGACTACAGCAGGCCAGGCAGTTGGATGTAGGTTGTGAAAGCTAGGATGTCCGACACCACTATGCTGGTAATTAAAGCTAGGATCTGACGTACACTGCTATGCCTCCAACCAGCAATTTAGGTAGGTCCACATACTGACATTGAGTACCTGGCATACCAGTACAGTAGTGGCAAATGTGTACAACTGTCAGCTGTGCCCCCCCTTCCAACATACACATGTGCGCCACCCCCGGTGCTGTGTAGGACTGTGGATGCGGATGGATGTCCCCCCACGCTATGCAGAAATGTAGCAACTCTCAATGCCACATGACCATTAGCTACCCTGCAAACACAGCATGCCACCTGTCAGTGTAGAATGCAGGGGTTGGCACCACAGTACTGACTATCTGGACATGTGACACGTGATCCAGTTGACCATACTTGGCATGCTCACACACATGACTGTATGATGGTAATGTCAGTCGACAACATGTGTAACAGTCATACTGGGCATGCTCACACACTGCAACACAGGACGGCCAGGCCTGCAAACACCAGTGATCCGGACATATCTGCCAGTACATTGCTATACTGTTGGATGACTTTGCTGTATGGTATGTGTGTGGTCTATTGTCTGTATATATGCCATGGTGTATTCGTAATTCACATGAGCTATGTGCGCAGGGTGTTGCTACCAACACGTGCAGAGGACGGTTCTTTGTTTGCGGACAGAATGACGCCTTTGGATACGGAGTGGGTAAGGCACATTTTAGCAGGTGGGAGCAGTTGTGCATGGGTTTGCATGGTGTTAAGCACTGCTGAACTCTGGTTACAGCTACTTATACCTGTTTAAACTCCACATTTCTTTAACAGTGCACTACTGGCATACTGGTAGACAAACACGCTTACACCCGCTCGCTCACCGACTTTTGTGCTTACATTTGTCACTCATGCTGGGTGTGTGCTATCCCTTGTGGTGCATATTACATCGGACTACATGATTACAGTATCAGGTATGTCTAACCATTAGGCGATGGCAGGCGTTTGACTGTACGGACTCGGCGCCCTGTCCAGTGACATAATCATATTATATGCGTGTTCCTCATACAATCTGCTCCCATCTGGCTGATACATGGGAACCAATACTCTGCAATGCTGACATGTGAATGTTATTTGGTTAATGCAGCTCTCTGCCGGGTCATGCTACCGCATACCTAATGTAGGTTTTCCACCTTTTAGATTGGATGACGGGAGACTGTAGGAGTAACACCTTTCCCACTTTGCATGGGACAGTCCCTCATTACGCATATGTGTCATGTGACAATACTCTAGCCATTGCAACTGTCCTGATTAGAGGACATTCTTATATTCTATGTGTCTGTAATAGTTGTATGTAATGGGTCTTGTATACATGACACGTCGATATGTTATGCGAAGTAGCATAAGCAACTTGACTGCTGCTAGAGTAAGCTTTGATTTGTGCTAAAATGTATATTTCTGTACTATGCATGGCTGTAGGTATGTTCTGCCCTGGTACGTCTGACATTTCTAGAGAGCAGGTCCCACTTTGGCCATTCGGAATGGTGACAGCCCTATAGGACCTATATGTAGAGCTATCACATTTGGCAGGGCAACACATACCCACAGCCAGTAGTACACTGACTACTTCACCGGTTTGCATATGTTAAGGTTATTCTTGTAGCATTATTGTTGCTAATACTGTTTCCTATAACATGTAGCTGTTTCTGATACAACAAAATAATTTTATGACACCACTACACACAATATATGACCTCCTTTCCCGAACTCACAGGCCATGTGCCATAACATTCATTTTGCAGGTCACAACTGCCCAGACTGGTGTGACCCTCAAAGGCGAACAGGTGGTAATCCACATCTATTATGCTATCATCTACCTAATGTGGTCAACGAAATATGCGCTTTCCATCACTAGCAGACCTCACATACCAATGGGGGGGAATGAACACTGTATCAGGGACACTGCATAACACCCTGAGAGACACATTTAGATGATTGCTTCTATTAACCAGACACATTGACAGTCACAGAGCATATGTATTCATTCACTTTTGTCGAGGTACATGCTGTTTATGACTCATACATGCTGTCATCAGTCATTACCTGTATTCTGCCACCTGTCCACCTAATATCACTAGTTCTGGAAGTGTTTATTTGGACCTTGTTACATTCTGATTCATAACTATGGACATCCATGCTAATCATGTACATGGCACTGATTTGGTCCCTATGTATTCCCCCGATGGTTTACAGACTATCCAGTAGATGTGCTCTTCAGGTTTGGGAGGTATAGGCGTCTGCTATGCCCACATAGGAATATTAATGACTTCCACTGGGCGGGCCTACTACATCTCTGCCAACCAGCACCTGCACACTTAAGCCCATTATTGCATACCCATGATTCACCTACCTGGCACCCCTCTACAGCACTCATAACAAATACCTGTGGCGCAGCTGGGGTATATGCACACCCTACACATTACCCACTCCCCGTCTTGGGACACGTCATACGCTTTGTCAACCCATGTGTTATTACACTTGCACAACCTACTGTTCCATGTACACCTACATCCTGCTCACATCGATAACCAGGGGTTCACATGTAGAGTGAATTTTTGGTGTCCTGCAAGGGACCCCGTTATCCATGTTTAAAGTGTAGACCTTGCAGATCTCTCCCACTGGTACTTTCCTGCCGGTGTTTTGGACAGCAGTAGTGTATTTATCTTTATTGCCTGTCTGTATGTCTGACCGGCCTAGCTGGGTGGTGTGAGAGGTAAAACGTTTGTTTATTGGACCTCCCAGTAACATATGCCCGGTCTGAACATATGTTACCCATAATTGTTGTGAAGTAACCTAGTTATGTACATGTGCATATCTACAATGACATATATATTTGTTTTGTGTGTATGTGTATATATCAATAACTGTTGTATGTGTATATATATATATATATATATATATATATATATATATATATATATATATATATATATATCTTTGTGTGTGTGTGTGTGTATATATATATATATATATATATATATATATATATATGGTTCTACCCCACTTCAACGACACACCGGAACATCGACAGGGAAATCGCGCGCCCCAGAAGATCGACAGCGCAGAAGACCGACTCGACGGGACCTAGAAGATCGACAAGCAGAAGACCGACCCGGCGGATGAAAGCACCGGCCGAGGATGCGAAATGGGAAAAGGCTGTGTAAGTATGCGGTAGTGACGGACGTTAGGGTGCGAGTAAGGTAAGTGTGGATAGGGGTGGGTTAAGTGAGTTAGGGTTAGGGAGCGGGTCAGGTAAGTGTCGTAGTGATTGTGTTTGGGTTAGGCGGGATAAGTGAGTTAGGGTTAGGGGCCGGGTCAGGTAAGTGTCGCGGTAGTGATTGTGTTTGGGTTAGGGGCGGGATAAGTGAGTTAGGGTTAGGGGGCCGGGTCAGGTAAGTGTGCGGTAGTGACGGACCTTAGGGTTAGGGTTTGGGTTAGGGTTGTAGGTAGTTGTGTATGTGAGGTTTAGTGTGGGTTTGTAGGGATTTTGGTGTGCTTGTGTTGTGTATGTGGTTTTTGGATGGGGAATGTGTTTTGTTTGTTGATTGTGGTGTGTGAAGTGTATGAGGTTTCGTGTTTGTGTACCGTCGGTTATTTCGTTGTCGGGGATGTGGGATTTCGTGTTTTTGTACTGTCGGTTATGTGGTTTCGGTGATTGCGTTGTCGGTGTTTTGGTGTTTCGTTCATGTGAGGTAGAACCATATATATATATATATATATATATATATATATATATATATATATATATGTATATATATGTGTATGTAAAAAAATATATATATATATGTATATACATGTGTATGTAAAAAAAAAACTATATATATATATATATATATATATATATATATATATATATATATATACATATATCTATATATACATCTGTGTGTCCGTTAACCAATACATTTCCTGGACATACCCACTTACACATGCGTATTGGGTTTTATCTCTGCTTCAACAGCATACTATTGCCTTAGTCATTATGACACCGACACTTCACTCCGGTTAACTTGTAATCAGTATACAGCACGTTATACAGCGGACAGATGTCGCACGTTTTTCATGTATGGAGTACCGCTGATAAGTGTGATGTGATACTGTGTCATTTGACCTATTTCTTGTATGCACAGCCTATTATTCCTGCTACTGTGTTTGTTTCTGTGCACATTCATATTATTTATGTTAATAAATGGAGTGCTTGTGTTACAGAGATTGTACGTCAACATATTGTTGTCTGCATGTAGTTGTGTCTTTCTGCTTTTCCCGGTTTGAGATCGCCACAGCAGAACTCCGGTCCGCTTATGGTTGGCAGATAACTTTTACCTGCCGGGCTGCCAGCCCCGATGCACAACCTCCAACGACGGTACGCCCATTCACGCATGTCCCCACGCAGATGACGCTCTAGCTGGGAATTGCACATACGTACTAGCTGACCTCCACAGGCCACTCCATTGCAACCGGACCAACCAACACTAGCACTCCTGTGTCCATAATCGCATAGCCATAGTTTCTCCAGCCCACCCGTGTTGAGTTTCCATGCATAACAGCCATTATCCACCTGATATCGCAACCATGACACACCCTTACACATTGCCCTCTCCAGAACGTTGGGGTCCTACACACATTTTGTACCACCTTGTGTATTCACAGGGTCTCCCTCCATTTATAATTGCACATACGTGCCTTTCCTGGTGTTATGGATTATGAACAATTTGTGGGTCACAAGTGTAGGTGGTCACAACATGAACTACATTCTGTCTGTGAATAATGTTGACGTAGCAGTTCAACGTTATTATGGCCACTGGTATAACCCTGCCTCTGGTGTGAATAGCGGTGCTCTACTCACTCTTTTGCAGCTTTATCTGGCATACACTGCGAGCACATTATAATACCTTAGTTGCTCTAGATTCCCTTCACAACCTTTATGTATGCTTTCGCCTTTCGGCGTTAATTTTATATATATATATATATATATATATATATATATATAAAATTGCATATTTCTTTTATGTCTGTGGATATTTATCTATACACACATCTATCTATCTATATATATATATATATATATATATATATATATATATATATATATATATATATATATATGACAGTACCACTTTGATTGATGGAATCCGGTTAACGGCCCCATGTGAAACATGCATTCACCTTTACATGTTTAAATGTTGGCTTTACAGCACAGAGGCATTCATTACACAATAAATTGATATGTGCTATAGTCATACTTGAACAGGGAATGCCTTTACGTTAGGCGGATGCTCTAACCACTACACTATTGGTGTTCTGCCTCATTTATATGTTTACCCATGGTTCATAGCTACCCTAACATATGCCTCACCGCTTCACTTACACAGCAGGCATCCATTCTCCTGCTGGGAAAACCGCAGTACTACACTTCCGACATTCCCTATTCCCTACTGCTCTGGATCCGTGCTGCATGTCTACTCACTCCAAGGATATTCAGAACTCCAACGCTTATAGTCCTGGCACATACGTGTGTTTGATTGTCAGGGTGTTCATGTGCTGGTCTGGGTTTAGGCTTGTCTGACAGGTGACTAGAACTGCCCTGTACCTGTTCAAATGTCAGTCATAGCACATGGACAGAGTTGGTCCCGATTTTAACATTCTACCTGTGTTTACAGACGCAGGGGTTTGGGCACCTCTGACCACATTATTATTTTGGCACTACATAATATAGGGTGGTGGGTGCTTCCACTACATGATACAGGGTGGGGGGGAGGGGGTTTCCACTGGTGTTTCCACGGGTATTTCCCTTCACATTTGACTATTTCATTTATTCATATATACGATGAATATTATTCTGGACATCACTTATGAATTCGCTACAGGTATGCAATAACCCTGTCAACAAATGTGACAGTTAGTTGGTGTACATATGTGTACAGACCTCTGTGATACTCGGGGACTAATTTTAACAGTGACAGGGACAAGGCAATGACAAATCAGGGACAATTACGGACACTTCTACAATATTAGTACTATTAACTTGGAACGTGTTGACAGATTCGCATTACTACTTATTTTCTGCAGTTAAATGCATCTATTACTCTTAATTCTTGTCATTAGTCATTCTCATTCAACACCTTTCCTCCAATGGTCACTGGCTTTGTGAGTGACTAAGAGGCTGGCCAGTTATTGTGCGAATGCTCTGACCATTGGTAGGGTTGCCACATTTTCATATGTACTGGATGGGATATATTCTGGAGACACCAGATTTTTTAGGCCAACACACCCACGGTCAGTGCAGTGTTTAGAACATTCAATATTTTCCTAGCTGACAGCCTATTCCTTTAGCACTTTAGTTGCTTAGTCATTTCTTGTACGAATTATGCATTTTATATCCAGACATGACTGCTTTAGGCAACTGTTACATGAAGTATGATACATAGTTATTTCCTACAATCACAGGACATTTGCCATTGTATCATTGTTGGTCAGGACACACCTACCCAAACAGTGACTGTCCCTTACACAGTGGGTCAGGAGGTACCCTGTTTACATCAGCACCTTAATCAACCTATTTCCAAGTCCCACTATGCGAATGTGTACAATATATTCTCTCGATTATTCATGTGGAGAGACGTGTGTTACGGGCCAGTGTTTGATCCTGGGTAGTAGGTTCTGCATGACCGTCTAGGGCTGGACAGTCTTGTGCACCACTACTGCACATTCAACTTGTGTCTGGATGTCTACAGGACTGGACTTCGTGTCCTGATACCCAGTCTGATGTTTACACAAGTTACTTATCCCATGAGGGATATCCAAAAATTGAACAAGACCAATACCGTCCATTCTTTTGGCTTTACGAAAATGTGTTGGGGTTTTACATGCAAGGGATACATACTTTGCAATCCTGAAACTGCCTAGGGTGACACTGCCTACTACATATGAGTAGTGGTCACTATGTGTAGATATGGCTGCGCCAAACTATTAGGCCAAGTATGGCTGGACTTGGTGGACGTTCAGGTATGGGGGTGGGTTGTGTGCTGTGGAGGGGATGATGGGTATTCAATTATGCATCCCAGGTGTGTTGCATTTGAATGGGCCGGTTCCATCCAGACCATTCTGTGGGTATGTGCCGGTGACGTTTCTGTACATTTGTATCGCACATTTTAATATTCATATGTTTGTGTGATTGTGTTCTACAGTATGGCCTGTCAGGTTGTATTGCAGATGTGTATACTTGTTCTTTGTGTTTCTTTCTGATTCACTCGCTGCTCCCTCATACACCTCCAGTTCACCTATTCTGCACCCAACACAGTCTCACCTTTGTGGATTATACCATTACCCACCCCCCCACACACATATTCCTGACACTCCATCCATCACTTCTTTGGTTGATGGCCCATGACACGGTCAAGGGAACACATTGCATACACTACATATGTCAGGTACCTGTATGGTTGTGTGGACTACCCTGGCATGTTTCACCTTCCACATGCTGTACATCACGCACATAGGTACACGCCCATACTTAACTTTCATGACATGGTTGGTACACCTGGGTAATACCCATTCAACTGTGACACATCCTGACAAGTACGGCTTGGACCGCATATGGGTGGATTTTGTCCGACTGCTCTGACCATTTGTAGGGTGCCACCTTTTCATATGTCCAGGATGGGATTTATTCCGGACACATATCTGATTTTACAGGACAACACATACCCATGTCAGCACTACGGATAATACTTTTCCTTTCTGCCTACATGTTAGCTTATTGTTGTAGCAGTTTATATGCTCCTTTTGTTTCGTTTTATTGCTTATTCTATTTCTTGTTACATGTGGTATGTTACATACAGACATACCTATTGTATGTGACTATTACATGCATTGTGGGATATAATTCTGTCATACGGTTGCTAGATATTTACATTTATCATGGTTTTGGTATGGACACATCTGCCCAGCTGTGTACTATTCCTCACAATGTGGGACAGCTGGTAAACCTGAATATTGGGCTAGACATAGCTATTGGCGGCGCGCTAACATGATGCGTTTCACTTCCACTTGGTATAACTATCTACACTGCGTTAGAATATGGGCACACGGTTTTCAATGTTATTTGTTCGAGGGATGGAGACTCGATATTCCCTACCGTGCATTTGTGTTTGCTTCTTCATTTTGTGTTCGCAAGAACTGTCTTGCATGCTTTGCACACGTTTCAGTATCCACGGACTCTGACAGGTGTGATTACTATTGCAGGCAAATTGTTATATTCAAGCATTTTAGGTTGCACGTCGACAGCTGACATTTCCATGCCTCTGTGCGGCAGTTTGACATGCCCTATGCACTCGCGCCCGTTTCCTATGCACGTGGCTGTGGCGGCAGCACACCTTCATTAATATGCATTTGGCGCTACTGCGCCATCTACAAGCCACATAGTTGGTGCAAGCCTAACACCGGCCTTGCGCCGAGCTTCATGAATCCCGGGGACAGTGTAATATTTTTTAGGAATAGCATAAAAAATACATAGCCTGCAAATGCAGGAAGAAATAACAAGAAAGTGCGTGCATGATATACTGTACTTCTGAATGTTTCTATTGTTTTTCCTTCACAGTATTTTTAGAATCGCATGTGATGCATTGGCTTAACAGAATGTGCTTGTGTGGAACAAAAAATATATTATACTTCTGAATGTTTTTGTAACAAATGGCATTAATTACAGATGCGTGTTGAAATATCCTAAACAGTTGAATGTATAGAGATATTCAAGCTAAAGGGAAATGGCTAATACAACAAAAAAGTTACAACAATCCCATCAATGAAAGACCATTTCGCCATGCTGAGAATTGGCTTTTTCTTGATGAGCCTGGCTAACACAGCAGAAAAAGTTACAGACTATCCTATCAATCAAAGAACATTTGTAAAAGGGCATTTCCACCTGCTGAGAACTTGTTTTCTCTGGACTGAGATAATGTTGCAGACAAAGAAAGCTTCAATACAGGAAAATAATGTTTTTATCAAGGGCAAAGATTTGAAACTATAAAAAGACTTTTGTGGTGGACATTTTTGTAATCTGGGTCAGCTGAGGAAGTGTAGTGTACCTGACAGTATTATATCTGTGTTATAAAGAAAATGTAATTAATCTCACAGTAGTGCTTGATCGACTGGTTTCAATAAACCTGTCATTATATGAATATACAGCTGTACAGTTTGTCAGTGTGACATACATGCTGTTAGTTCAATTTAATATATATCTTAAATGCTATAATTTATCTGATTGTAAAACTTTATTAAAATATTTGAGCAAGAAATTAAAACACTTCTTTATTTCTCTGATTTGTAGATATATTACAATATAAATTCTATATATTGTTCTCATTAATATTTTAATTCAAAATCAATCACTGCATAACTTTTTATAGAGTCATAGGAGAATACCAGGTCATCATCCCTGGCAGGACATTTTAAGCCTAGCCATGTTGCCTCTTTGTCAAGTAGTTATGTTATCCCATAGATATTTAGCTATCCTTGTCATCATTTTACTTAAATAAGTTTCATTTGTATAGGATTAATTGTTGGGATCACATCTTCAGTATACTAGGGGGCCCTACTCTAAGGCATGGCATTTTAGCACTGATTTTGTTCATTAGGAGGATAGGGTCAGTCCTGGGATAAATTTCCTATTTCCCATTCATTGGACTAAATTACATTTGAATAAGGACATGGATGAACTTAGTTTTATCTGTATGGAAAGTCTGTCCCAGAGTCGTGGTATCCTCCGAGCTATGTGCCTGTCCCTCCAAACCATTCTGTCTGTGTTGCAGAAGAAGTTTAGGCCCCTGGATCAGAAGCTCCTACCACCATTAGACTTGCTGTTATGAAGTAGATCTATAAATACTGGCTCTGAGGATTCTTTATAAAACAGGTATAGGTTGACTCTTGTTAGTGTGCATGAGGCTGATTACAGTGACAGGGTTTTGAGGCTATTAAAGCCACAAACAGTATTTTGTTGCATATTTACAGATCCTTGTGACTGACTTTACTAAACACAATAACATCCCCATCCAAAGTTGTTAGACTTGAGCAAATTAATACTTATATATCAATGGTCAGTTACAACATAAAAATTCTCCAATAAACACAAGAGGAGTATTCATGATGCTGTAGCTAATTAACCTCTATACTAGGTAAATTCCAGCTTGAACCTCATCTGAAAATCACCATCCAGGTCAACGTTAAGTAAAACAAATTAACAAACAAATACATAAAGATCCCATTACTCAACATGCATAGTGATGATCTTTATCAAGAGACCCTTGACTTAGGAGTACGACTAGGATTGCCACCTTTTCAAATGCCCAAAGTGGGACATTTTTTGTAGAAGCATGAGTTTTTTTCAGGACAAAACATCCCCGTGGCCAGTGCAAGGGACAGAACTTCACTTTTTGCCAAAATAAATGCTTATTTTTGTAGCATTTTAGTTGCTTATGCTATTTCTTATAACATTTAGGTGTTTCAGATTAAAAATAACTGTTTAATACACTTATTAAAAAATTAGAAAATTTTTTTTGTACTAAAATCTCAGGACATTTGTAATTTTTTAGTTTTTTTCACAGGACACAATTGCCCAAAGATGGACTGTCCCTCGCAAAGTGGGACAGGTGGTAACTCTAAGTACGACACTTCAGTAATATTTTTCTTTCAGCTCTTAACTCTGTGGAACTGTGCATGATGGAGCTTTGAAGCAGTGCCAACAAGTAACACCCTCTCCCCCCAAAAAAAATCTAGAATAACCAAAGGAGAATTACTGACATCCATATCACACTATTATGCATGGCACAATAAGGGAGTTAGGAACTCAAACAAAGATTACGGTAGGTATGAGTCCACCTCATTACATTTTGCCTGTACTATAGGGAGGTAGTTACAAGATTAAGTAAATTAATAAGTTCTATACTTTTAGATTTTTTGTGACTACAAAGGAATTATACTGTCTGTCTTGGTGAATGGTGATAGCAGGACATTTAAAAACTTATACAAATAATACAGAGAAGGCCTCAAGATAATTATAAAATGCAATCATATAGTAAATATATGTAAACATGAAACCAGGATGCAGTAACAAAGGTTTTATTCAACAGAAGTAAGAAAAAAATAAAAAAAGGAATTACTAATGTATAGTACATCTAAATGCACAGTGTTTATTAAAGAAATATAGAAATACCCTGAACACTTTTGATGTGAATCTCAAAATTCACAATTCAGTTGTATTAGAGTATATGATCATGGGATTTTATAACTAGAATATTACCAGTGTACTTTCCTTAGCATACAGTTTTGCTCATGTAGTCTCTGCACTAGAAGCCAGACCTGACGTGATGTCTTTCAGTGGCCCAATATAGCTTTGCACTACATCCTACCTGAGCTGTTGAAGTATAAATTTAATTCCTGACAAATGTCTCCTGTAGTCTGAAAGTCTGAATAGTCTTCACTGTAAAGCATTATCAGTCCAAAAACAATATAACAATTTCTATCTTCTATTGCTTTCTGTCAGTGAACCAGTACATTTCGCCTTCTCATGTTACTATTATTTAGTCTGTGCAAACACTTTGAAAAATCACAAGCTCATTGCTCTCCTTCCATGTAACACACTAGTGACATAAGGTACATTATGCTTCAGTCACTTTTTATTTTAACTAATACTCATCTTCAACCTATTTCTTCTCTGCATGTGATACTGTAAAGATCTTTCTAGTATGCTACCTGAATCTGAAATCAGTTCACTGAATTCTTCTTCTTTATCACATTTTTATTTTATGTTACATTGTTCTAATTAGAAATTGCTACTCCTCACAAACTATTTGTTCCCCTCTGTCGTTTAGAGAGCAAGTCTTAAAAAATTCATAACAATCAGAACATTCTTCTTGTTTCTTTCGGCTTTTCCCGGTTAGGGGTCGCCACAGCGGAACTCCGGTCCGCTAATGATTGTCAGTAGATTTTGATGTGCTGGCTTACCGGGCCTAACGCACAACCTTCAACAAAGGAATGCCCACTCACGCATGTCACCACACAGAAGACGCTCTAACTGAGAATCAAACGGACAACGTCTAACTGTGAAGTGACAACGCTACCACAGCACCACCACCGCAGCAACAAACAGAACATTAAGGTAGCAAAATATATTGACTGGCAGCAAAATATATTGACTGGCATTATAAAGTCAAGTCCCTTGCTTTTACAAAAGGTATAATATTAAGCCATGCTTATAATTTCTTTAACTTCTGGATAAAAATTATTTATAAATGAATGGACTTAACTTATCAGAGTAACTGACAGCTGCAGTTCAGTTTAACTATAGTACAAATGAAAAAGCATACAGTTAGAGGGCAAAAATTCAGAGTATAGAACACATTATTGGTGATGGGAATGCAACAAACAAAAATAGGGAGACATACTTTATTGTAGGTTCATAGGTTCATAGGTAGGTACTAGGCTATTGGCCCTAGGGCCTATACAAGCCTAGCCAAAAATGTACCCTGGCTTTCGCCACCCAAGAAAATTATTTTCCTGTGCCCCTGTCAAGCAGAACTACAGAAGTGATCCCCGGGGTGAATTTCCTATTACCCAACCAATCAAGATTTTTCTTGAAGAGTGCTAATGAGGAGCTCTGTTTGACATAGATAGGTAGTCTGTTCCAGAGTATGGGAAGTCTCTGGGACAGGAATCTATCCCTCCAGCATGTTCTGTTTATTGTGGTGACAAGGTTTAGGTCCCTAGAGCGTGTAGCTCGGAGGGATTGGGATTTCTTTAAGTGGAGCATGTCCAACAGCTCTGGGTTTGACATAGCTTTGTATGTTAGGCAGAGATCACCTCTGAGTAGGCGATATGTGACAGAGTAAAGCTGGAGTTTTTTTAGACAGTCTGCATAAGGCATCTGTTTGAAGTGAGTAATCCTCTTTGTGAGGTATTTTTGCGGCCTTTCCAGTCGTTGTAGATGTCTTGTGAGGTACATACCAAAAGGGGCGTTGCACTCTATAATGGGTCTAATGAGCGATGAGTAGAGGGGAACAATGACCTCTTTTTTTCAGGATGAGAAACCTTTTGTGATGAGGTATGCCACGTAGAAGGATTTCCTGACCACTGTGGTGATGTGATTATCAAAGGAGAGACTACTGTCCACCTGTGTCCCAAGGTCTCTTATCTCACTTTTGGTGTTAAGTAGACTACCTCCTATGTGGTAGTTCATGGGTACAGAGTTTTTACCGAAGGGGATGACAATGCACTTTTTGGCATTGAGCTTGAGACCATGTCTTTGACACCATATAGGCATATGAAGGGCCTAAAAGTAGTACACAGTGTGATGAAAATGAAATATCAGTGGTCCTCAATCTTCTAAATGTGGTGAAGAAATTATTACAGTCAACTGCTCACTTATAGAAGCAGCAAAACCCATTCCTATTCAAAGCAAACCATGTAGTTAGAACAATCCAAAGCAGTGCAGGAAAAGTGGATCTAATTTGTTATATCCAGGTAAGCCCAAAAGTTCAAATCCTGCACCTTATCCAAAAGTTTAAACAAAATGTTATTCCGTGGCACCACAGCAACAAGTCTTCCTGACAGAAAAAACTGAATGGTATAAATTTAAAAATACAATTTATAGCAATTTTTAAAAATTGCATCAAATAAAAAGCTAATGAGTAAATTAAGCTTGGCCGGTAAGGTACAACAAATAATCTTAACACACTAAAAATACTTAAAAATGAATGAATATCTATATTAAAGCAATACTTCTAGTCAACTTCTAAATTCAAACCATAATATGACAATATATGAGGAGAGAATAGTTATTCCTTTAGGAGTGTGGGCAAGTGTTAATTAAAAATTAGATAAATAAGGGATGTTTTTTGAACCCCCTTTTGTTTGAACTAAATGGTAAATGCAATGGTTAGAAAGGTGGTTTTTAACATGTACAGACTGGAAGTGCTTCAAAGGGTAAGATTACCAATTTGCATGAACTGCATACACGATTTCAATATAACTATGAGGCATGTGTGGCACACTAAGGAGATGGTAGAGGTAATTCAAGATGAATTACAACAGGCAGAACTTTGAGTACAGAGAAAAGTAAGGGTGAGAGGAAAGCATTTAATTGGGCTGGTATTCTGTCAGAAAATCAAACAGAGGCTGTGGGGATTATGTCTTGCACACAGACATTTAGAGAAATACAGAAGGATAAACTGGAAAGCATTAACAATGTAATTATTTTCTGGAAAGTGTTTTGGGATGTCTTTTAAGAAAATATGTATTAAACAAATTCACATTTGTTAGGGTACTGAACAGTATGTGGGTGTGTATGGGCTTCCAGTGAGAATGGATATAGACATGAGCAGCATTTTATTTTCTGTTTTGGGGGAAACACTTTTATCTTGTCAAAAACTTGTGTATAGCACCAAGAAGAAAGGGGGAATGGCCTTGATTAATCCATTGTTACATTATACATCTCTACTCATGTTCCAGACATTACAACAAATTCAGTGGGAAGGAAGATTTCATTACAGAATTTTTAAAAGTTAGGTATGGTGCAATGTCAGGGAGATTATATGAGTAAAAGTATAAACAAAAATATAATGATTTACTTTTGTATGAAACATTGAAAGGATGTGGTACTGGAGGCTGGATGAGATGATTTTAGGTATAAAAAGACAATGATATAACATAGTATTGAATAAATATTCCAATTTCAGGGTTGGGGAATGTTGCAAGTTGCGTATAGAGATGCGTTAAGGGAAAGGTTACAAACAATAGAACACCTTCCACTTGGGGAGACTTTTTTGGAGGCAGATAAATGACAAACTCGATTTGAAGGGGAAAATTAAATATAAACAAAAAAGAAGAAGGATTGTGTAATATTTGTAAGATAGGAGTAACATCTGTGCATGCATTCATAGAGTAAGGAAGAGTAAATATTTAGTGGGAAAAGACAGACAAGGTATTTTGGTGTTATGTGAAAAACACTTTGAGAAGAGACAATTTGTTGGGGATATTATTTTGATCTGCCAGAGCAGAATTCTAAAAAATGGGATATAATAATAATAATGTGTTTATGAAATATATGCTGGGGAGGTGTGCTGAGATGTTGTATAATAAGAAACACATGCTGAGACAAAAATAAGTATGATTCGATTACTCTTGTATAATGTAAATGGTTGCAAAGAAGTTTTACATTGTATTTTCATACTCTCTCAAATCCTGCTTTATTGTATTTTTATTATTCTTATTTATTTCTTTATTTGTTTAATGAATTTTAGTTCCCGGATGTAAAGGGACCATTTCAACTAAAGCTATGTCTGCTGTCGCTGTAGTGTCTTCTGCTACCATTCAACCTAATTTGATAGAGTCTCAGTTTACTTCAGATCATTATTCAACATTATCTCAATATTTTAATTTTGAAAATCTCGACCTTTCCTTATGTGTAATGTGTGAAAGTGGGAAAATCACTATTATTAGAGATCTGAAGGATGGACTGTCCTCTCTCTGCCCTTATGGAATTACTGACTGAACCTTAAGCTGCATCTTCATGTTCTGATATAGCATACACTGCAGCAGAAAATTAAAGACAACCTGCCCAATCAGTTTTTCCCATATAGTAATTAGGTTTCTAGTGTTATTGTTATGTCAAGTGAATCAGTGTCTAATCAAAAGGACTAAAGAAAAACCCAGAATGCTAGTCTTCCTGGAGAAGCTGCTCCTACTACTATGGGAAGCTTCGTTCTTCCCCACTGGTTAATGCAGCTAAACAATTGCTACTGCCCATTCCTGATCCTCTCTTACGTCATCCTTCTTTTACCATTTCTTCTCTTGCTGCCACACGGAATGCCGTAAGAATGATTTTCTGTTACTGATTCTACATTTGCTTTTGAAAGACATTTCATTAGTTGCAGATCTTCAAACATTTAACTATTTCTGCTCAGAGTGTGTGAGCTATGATATAGATTTGAAAACAGAGCTATGCTGGTGTTTTTTGAGACTGCTTCTGATATGTTGCACTTCCTAGACATGGCGATATGAACCTTAAATGGACAATGACTCCATGGTCTAACATTAGTGTTTTTGCTTATCATTTCACCGTTAAGAAGAAAACTGAGATTTTTTTTTCCAGAACAATAGCTATTGAAGAAACTGACATTAGAAATGTTATGGATGCTTGCTGTAAATGTGTTTTTTTTTTTTTCACATAGATAAACTGATCAATGCCTGTCATATCAGGAATGCTGCTGGTTGGGAAGCATCTGCTGAAATGTACATTACTGATGGCATTGCCGGACTTCAAATAACTCTGTGGAAAGTAAAGGTCATCAGGGCACTTCACATGATCAATGGTAACCTTAAAATTACTATGTTTGTCAATGTTTAGAACATTATCCTAAGGACTGCAGAAAGTGGCTTTGTGTATTGTGTTGCTCTAATGGTCACCCTTATTAGCCTGATAAACCATTTGGCACAAATGGTAACCAAGAAGGTCATTTCTGGACTGACTGTACCTTTCAGAGTCTTCCTCATGAACATATTGTGCCTTCTGATGTGGAAACATAACTAGGGGATGTGCTTACTGAAAAGGTTGTTAAAGTAAAACAAGGTGGAGATGGCAGTGGCGGATTTAGGCATGGGCGCAGGGGTGCGCGCCGCCCACTTTTTAAACTTGTATAATTTTTTTTTTTGAAAATCGGAAAAAAATGTACTACCAAAACTGTACATTTTCTGATTTTCTACTTACATTTTTTTGTACTCTTAAAAAATAAATGCACTATGTTCTGTTGAAAACGGAAACTTCAGGTGCATTCTTTTATTGACAGACATAGTCACCAAACGTGCTTAATGTATCGGATATGCAATTGGAAGTTGCAGTCAGGTGATCCTCCTCCAAGTGCATCTCCCTTGTAGTTGAATTAGGCGCGTTAGTGAGAACACCCTGCGTGAGATGCTGTAAAAGTCTGACTGGTGAAATAATCCATGATTCCGAGTCAGACAAACGTGTTTTGCAGAGTGGGCAGATTAACTCTGAAAAAATAAACTGTGTGAGCAACTCGCCAAGTGATTCTGCCGTAAGGAACTTATTATTATAAGTATTATTATATACTAATATTATTATATATATTTTTTTTCTCCTGAAGTACTGATCCAAGGCACCAAAGTGGTAGAACTATCTATGTTATAAATGTGTAGCATTCAGGAGCTCTGATGCAACTTTTCTGTTTATAAACTGTAATGCCAGTTGCATCTGGAAAGCAGAATCTGCCTCTGTAAATTATCTCAAGCGCTGCCATTCTTTTGTCGTCACATGTTCATTATTTTATAGCAGATTGCCTTCTCACAAATGATGCAGATAGCATGTTTCCCTCTACAACAACTTTCAAGAGATCATTGATGTTACGATGCAATCTTGTTCCAAAACACAAAAGGGCCACATACCTCTACGGCCAGCGACCGCCTAGGGTGCCATACTGGACGGCCTCATAAAGGGCACATTTTATTTATTTAAATTTTATTATTTTTCATTTTAATCTCTTCATCTTTCAAACACACCACACCAGGACTTGAGAGACAAAAGTTTGTGCTCTTCTCGGCGCCCCATCTCTGCGTACATCCTGACAGTACTGTGATGTTTGAGCCCCTCCCCACTCAGTAGCAGCAGCATTGAGGAGAATTTAAATCTCGCTTTAGGCACTTAAAACTGTACGTTGATTCTTACGTTACAGCCAGGGTGTCTCGGAATGTGTATTCATAACATGGTTTCCATTTATAGTATTTGCCGACTTACAGTAAGAACTAGGATGGGAAGTTACTAGCCTTTTTAAAACAAGAATTCCTAAAGAAAAAATTTTATTTAAACATGGGTAACTCTATGGTGGAGTTTAGAATGGATGGCAGGCAATAGATTTACCATCTGCATGCATACCTCTCAACTGTCTGGATTTTCACAGAAATCAGAAGTTTTCTCTCATATTTTAGGACTGTTTCTAGTAAAATTTTTGGTTTTCTGTCAAATCATTAAGGACTGAAGTGGATCGAGGTCATTATATGATGACACTTGCGAATGCAAGCCTTATTATTCTAACAAGCTTCTGCTTTTCTAAGAGCAATATATCAAAAATTATCCTTGATTTTGGTTATCTTTCTCCCATTATTTTTGTCTTTGTCCAGATTTGTAGGGCTTAGAAGTTGAGAGGTATGGTAACAAGTACACTCGCTTATGTTATCAAGCTTTTCTGTTCTGAAAGTTTTTAAAAACTGTTCAAATGCAAACCAGGCAATCTGTTGTTTTTCTTCATAGGACATTGGACATGTCATTAAACTACCAGTGGTAGGATGCCTGCTCTGCTAACACAACATTTCCTGAAGAATGTTATTGGGTAATGTTTACTTACTGTTGTACCACACCTCAGAAGTGATGTGAATTAATTATATTATCCTAGCTCTGGTTAAAAATCAATTAACATTATGTTGGCTAATTAAGTAGCCTAGTATTGCTTCCTCCAAGTATTTGTGTGTGTGTGTGTGTGTGTGTGTGTGTGTGTGTGTGTGTGTGTGTGTGTGTGTGTGTGTGTGTGTGTGTGAAGTACTTATGAAATCAAATTAAAAGTGCCTTTCAGATGTTTGAAAAATCACAGTATATGGTTTCTGTGCAAATTGTCTCATACTTGGGCACTGGCAACTGACACACCTGCTAACCTCATGGTTGGCTGAACGACAGCCTGGTTTGTGTACCACTGTGATGATATGGGCAAGTGCCAGGATAGCCAGCTGGGGTTTTGCAAAGAATGATATGCCCTTTGAATATCAAACTGATTTATATAAGGTGCTTGTGTTACAAATGTAACAGAACTGTATGTCATTTGTATATCAAACTGATTTGTACACATGCTTGTGCTGAAAATGTATTTGTGAGCTTTTTTTCTGTTGAAATGCATCATCAGTACACCCTGCTGAAATGAAGAGAAATGTACATGTATTTAACTTTAAGAAAAATAAGGGAAATGTAAATGATCTGTTGAACCATTAAAAGGCACCCCACATTGCTGAGTAGGAACAGAGATGCTGGATCTGAGGAAGAGCCTTTGTCCATTATCTCAGTGAAAAGAGGGGAGGCCCCAGTCACTGCCATAAACATTTGGATGTGTATTGTGGCCATCTGTATTAAATTCCCATCTCCGCTTCAAAGGGGAATACTGTGAGAACTTAGAGTCAGGTGAACAGATGAGGCCATTTTACCAGCCCTCTTGGTTCATAAGTGTGTATCAGGCTAATGGCCTGGGAGCTTTACAAGCCTAACCCAAAAAAAATTTTCCTTGACACCATGCCACCCAATGTTTGTTCAAAGTGCCTCTATCCAGTAGGGCAACTGATGTGATCCCTGGGGTGAACTTTCTGCTACCCATCCACTTGTCAAGATTTCTCTTGAAAAGGGCAAGTGAGTTGCTCTACTTGACATGAATGGGAAGCTTATTCCAGAGTATGGGCAGTCTTTGGGAGATGAACCTGTCCCTCCAGCATGTTCTTTTGATTGTGGTAGTCAGGATATGGCCCTGGAGCATGTGGAATGGGGAGATTGGGATTTCTTTAGGTGTAGCATTTCAAGTAGGGCTATGTCGGACATGGCTTTGTACATCAAGCAGAGATCACCTCTGAGTAGATGATAAGAGACTGAGAACAGCTGAAGTTTCTTGAGTCTGTCCATGTAGGACATGTGTTTATGGCCTTTGATCCTTTTTTTGAAGTACGTTTGTGGTCTCTCCAGCTGTTGTAGGTGTCTGGTCAGGTATATGCCAAACAGGGCATTATATTCGATGACTGATCTAATGAGGGATGAGTAGAGAGGGATGATGACCTCCTTCTTTCTGGATGTGAACCTTTTGGTTATAAGATGTGCCACGTAGAAGGACTTTCTGACAACAGTGGCAACATGGTGGTCGAAGGTGAGGTGGCTGTCGACCTGGGTGCCCTGATCTCTTATGGCCCCTTCAATATTTAGTGGGCTCCCACAAATGTGGTAATTTGAGGGGGCTGAATTTTTTCCAGAGGGAATAATAATGCATTTTTTGCGTTAATGAGTAACAATCAATTCCAAACAAAAAACTAAACGGAAACCTCGATAAGACCAATGAGTGTACGATTTCACTTAAAACTTCAAAACGGAACAGATTTATTGCAATTGGTAAAAATACAAACTGGATGTTAAGCGCTTTCACTCGTAAAACAGAGCTTCATCAGAACATCCTTTCATTGGTAAAAAACATTGTTTAAATACAAAAATTGGCGCCAAAAAATACATTAACTGCTACTCCTTCCTTAAAGAAATACAGCTACATTTCGTAACTTCTTCATATTCTACTGAATGAATGTTACTCATAATAAATTGCATGACAATAACCTAGTAAAAAAATTATAAGAAATGTATATAAAAATTAATTATATGAAACAAAATGAATGAACACTGTAATACTAATATACCAAGGACATAAAATATATTTGTTAAGCAATCAAAACCTAAAATTAAAATTACCTGTATGCACACATAACCTTTTTGTGCATGCTATAAATTGAGTAAAACTTGTTCAAAATCTATTTGAAAATACTAGAAATGTTACAGTACTGATGAACTGAAACTGTATCTATACATACCCCATAAATGTATATTATATTGTTTGAATAAATGCATTTATGTGACAGTTTTGATAAATTCACTGACAACAATTTTAATAAATAAATAAATAAATAAGTGGGAAAAAGGTGAGAAAAAATTAGATGTATATAAAAATAAATAAATACAAATGTATTCAGTGTATATAGACTAATTGGGATTACAGTTAATTATATTTATCTGAGATCAAATTCAAGGATGGGTTTGCATGAAATGAATTCATTTAAACCTGGAAAGTTTGCTGCATTGAGGTAAAGTTGCCACCAAACTTCCTTGAAACTTAATAGTTTCTTTGGGTGCAAAATCCCAAATTTGAACTCATGTTCAGCCCCCATTTTTTCCACATGTCTAGATAGTGCATTGGTACCATCTTTTCTGGATATACTGTAAATATGATCATAAAGTCTCTTTTTAAAATTCCTTTCTGTTTTTCCAACATAATAGCTAGGGCATGCTCCACATTTGGCGATGTAAGTCACCATTCTAGTGTTGCAATTTCCCTTTTTCAACTTGATTACTGTTGTATAATTGTTGAAAATACTTAATTTGTGTGTGTCTAAAATGTGTTTGCACTGATTACACGTGCCACACTTCCTGGTACCATCAAAAATGTGGTTCCTCTTGTTGTTATTCCTAAAATTCTGCTAGTCATAAAAATTATGTTCAAGAAGTTTCTTGATGTTGTCTTCTATTTTATATACCACCCCTGGTCTTTTTCCTACTATTTTCTCCAAGTTAGGATCAGAATCTAATAAAAAACAAAACTTGTTAATAGTTTCCACAATTTTGTCAGACATTGGATTATATGTTAAGATGAATGATTTTTGATGTAAGGTTCTGTCATTTTTCTTAGAATTAGAATTTAATTCCTTGTTGTTAACTACTCCTGTTCCTAGTAGGGGTTTGTATTTCAAACCCCATTCATTTACCACATACTTCCCTACGTTGTGCAACATTGAAGGGGGATAACCTCTATCCTTAAACAATTTTGTAATAAATGTGATCTCTTCATGCATTACCAAATAATCCAAAGTCATACGAGCAGCACGGATGCATTGTCCCTTGAATATATTCTGTTTTAATTTGGTAGGATGAAAACTATCATATGCCAAATAGTCATTAGAGAATGTCTTTTGTATTCTGGATCTTAAATTGTCATTATGTACATATATATAAGTATCCAAGTAGGCTATTCCCTCATTACTCATATTGTATGTGAATTTCAAGAAATTGCTACTGTTGTTAAGAAATTCAATAAAGGTATCCAATTCTTCATTAGTACCACTCCATAAAATGTAGATGTCGTCCAAAAATCTCGAGTAATGGAGGATTTTACTAAAATGTGTGCTGGGGAATAGATGAGATTCCTCCCAGTCAACCATGACCAAATTGGCGAATATGGGAGCACAGGCTGCTCCCATTGCTACACCTTGTGTCTGTTTAAAATGTTCTCCCTCAAAGTGTATGAAGTTATTGTCCAAAACCATAGTCATAAGTTCCATAATAAGACAAGTCTCATCCCATGTCAAACTCATGTATTTGTTTATGCTGTTACAAAATGCTTCCAGTCCCTCATTTTTGGGAATGCTGGAGAACAAATCAATCACGTCAATGGTGACGAAATAGTAATCCTTTTTCAATTTGTTTACAGGGTATTTACTTAAAAATTCCCAAGAATCTTATTATCATATACTGACTTAAGTTTAATATCTATGTATTTCCCTATGTAATATGTTTTTGAGTATTTACCAGACACAATAGGCCTAAATGGGGGGTCAGAAGTACTCTTCTGGATTTTAGGTATTCCTATAAAACTAGCCAAAGTTGGAAACTTGACTTTTAAATAATCATATACTACACTAGATATTCTTCCATCTATTAGAAATTCTTCTAAGTAAGAATCAATTCTCCGATGGAAAATGTTCACTTCATTGATTGAAATGGATTCATAATTTCCTGAATCATAAAGTATGTCATACATTTTCATAATATATTGAAACTTGTCATAAATAACCACCCCACCCCCTTTGTCAGGTTTCATGACTCTGACCTGAGAATTTGTCTTTAAGGCTTCTAATGTTTCCCTCTCCTGGTAAGTTAAATTGTTGTCAGCCTTAGACTTCATCTTATCTTGATGTAAAGTGTATATTTCCTTAGCTACAATCTTCTCAAAAACATCAACTCTGGGGTGTTATGGTGGAATAAATGTACTTTTACTTTTGAATTCACTATCCTTGATCTGATTGTCACCTCCCTCTTTATTTGTGGGCTCATTTGAAACTGATTTGTTGTTAAAAAATATACTTAGATTGATTTTCCTTGTGATTTTTTTAAGCTCACATAAACAATCAACTAGATTGAAACTGGGAGTAGGTATAAATTTCATACCTTTGACTAGCAGCTTGAAGTAACTGCTATTTATTTCCAAGTTCGTAAAATTGTATATTTTAAAATTGTCATAAGTGTGTATGTTGTCTTCCACTATAATACCATTGTTTTTGTTTCTCTCTTTAACAGTTTGAAAACCTTGGAATATGTCTGGTTCAATTAATTTCACATCACGCACAAAAAGGTTATGTGTGCATACAGGTAATTTTAATTTTAGGTTTTGACTGCTTAACAAATATAATTTATGTCCTTGGTATATTAGTATTACAGTATTCATTCATTTTATTTCATATAATTAATTTTTATATACATTTCTTGTCATCTTTTACTAGGTTATTGTCATGCAATTTATTATGAGTAACATTCATTCAGTAGAATATGAAGAAGTTACAAAATGTAGCTGTATTTCTTTAAGGAAGGAGTAGCAGTTAATGTATTTTTTGGCGCCAATTTTTGTATTTAACCAATGTTTTTTACCAATGAAAGGATGTTCTGATGAAGCTCTGTTTTATGAGTGAAAGCGCTTAACATCCAGTTTGTATTTTTACCAATTGCAATAAATCTGTTCCGCTTTGAAGTTTTAAGTGAAATCGTACACTCATTGGTCTTATCGAGGTTTCCGTTTAGTTTTTCATTTGGAATTGATTGTTACTCATTTTCGATTCAGTTGTTGTTCAGATTCCATGGATGAGACCGGTGTCATATCACGTCCTAACAGCCCTGATGTGAAGGCGGAACTGGTTGGGTTAAGAGGCGAAATAGCCTTTTTGAAGGAAGAAATTCATCAACTGTTTACTCTTTTTAAAGACTCGTTTAGAGGTACCCCCACACTGGCAGGCAAAGGTACGGACAGTGTTTTCAAAGGGCTACAAGCCACGGATTGTGAGTCGGATGCCATGGTACATCATGAACGCAAAGCGTCCAACAGTATATCAGTTGAGGTATTGGCGTTGGCGGATGAAAATAGCAAACCAGCCAAGGACAAACAAGGTACTGTTACTAGTAATTCTAGCTTTTCATGCAGTCATAATGAGGATGCTATCAAACAATATAGATCTAAGGGACAAAATTTTTAGAAGAAAGCTTCAATATTCCCAATGGACAGTGTTCTGGGTTATGTGGGAACAGCAACAAAAAGTGTACAGACTTAAACATCATTGAATCTTACAACAACAGTAGGATCAATCTACTCGACTTAACTTTTGACTTCTCCATTTATGACATTGACGAAGAGGCTTACCGTATAGGGACTAAGCACAAACGTTTACCTCCTGCTAAAACATATTCGTCTGTGACGGTCAATTCTGCACACAGTAATGGAATTGGTTCACATAAGAATGATAGGGGTAGTGGAACAACAAACAGTAAGGGACAGTGTTTGAACAAATTTTTGAATGCCTGTCACCATATTGATATGGACAATGTTACCAAAATCAACAATGTTCTGTCCAACAAATCTTTAGGCAGCTTAAAGGAAATGATTTTTGCATTAGGAAAAATGTTAAAACAAATCAATGGCTTGAAAATTGACAATGTGTATCTGCAGAAATGTGTTGAAATGAAGATTGTTCCACAAGGTTTAAGGTTTTTTAAGAAACCTATGGGTATTACTCTTGATGAAAATTCCATATCTGATTTTAACAAGTTTTTTGAGGAGTGTGGGTTGAAATTCATTAACATTCTTATTGAACACAATGATGCAAAATTATGCAATTTGATTCAGGAAGCAGAGGAATTGGATTTGAACATTTCTAATGATTTGTTGTTCAAAGAATGGGAAGAGCTATATTCTAAACAATTTAGGTTAGCAGAGAAGTGGATAATCAATATAAAGGAAAGGAAAAGGAAAAAATTGATTAGAGATATACAGCAATATAAGAAGGGTGAAGCATACATTTGGTTGGAACGTGACAAGAACTGGACACAGGGTAAGGACAATTACCACAAAAACAACAATGCATATTATAGAACACAATATGATTCTAAAGGGCCCCATTTTCACATGGAATGGAACACACAGGGCCAACCATATCAGAACACAGTAAGGAAACAGCAGGGATGGTATGGGAGGAACCAAGGGAAAGTCGGGAGGAAGGAATTGGAACAGAAATTAATTGAACCAGACATATTCCAAGGTTTACAAACTGTTAAAGAGAGAAACAAAAACAATGGTATTATAGTGGAAGACAACATACACACTTATGACAATTTTAAAATATACAATTTTACGAACTTGGAAATCAGTAGCAGTTACTTCAAGCTGCTAGTCAAAGGTATGAAATTTATACCTACTCCCAGTTTCAATCTAGTTGATTGTTTATGTGAGCTTAAAAAATTCACAAGGAAAATCAATCTAAGTATATTTTTTAACAACAAATCAGTTTCAAATGAGCCCACAAATAAAGAGGAAGGTGACAATCAGATCAAGGATAGTGAATTCAAAAGTAAAAGTACATTTATTCCACCATATCACCCCAGAGTTGATGTTTTTGAGAAGATTGTAGATAAGGAAATATACACTTTACATCAAGATAAGATGAAGTCTAAGGTTGACAACAATTTAACTTACCAGGAGAGGGAAACATTAGAAGCCTTAAAGACAAATTCTCAGGTCAGAGTCATGAAACCTGACAAAGGGGGTGGGGTGGTTATTTATGACAAGTTTCAATATATTATGAAAATGTATGACATACTTTATGATTCAGGAAATTATGAATCCATTTCAATCAATGAAGTGAACATTTTCCATCGGAGAATTGATTCTTACTTAGAAGAATTTCTAATAGATGGAAGAATATCTAGTGTAGTATATGATTATTTAAAAGTCAAGTTTCCAACTTTGGCTAGTTTTATAGGAATACCTAAAATCCACAAGAGTACTTCTGACCCCCCATTTAGGCCTATTGTGTCTGGTAAATATTCAAAAACATATTATATAGGGAAATACATAGATATTAAACTTAAGTCAGTATATGATAACATCCCCTACATGGTGAAAGATTCTTGGGAATTTTTAAGTAAATACCCTGTAAACAAATGGAAAAAGGATTACTATTTCGTCACCATTGACGTGATTGATTTTTTTTCTCCAGCATTCCCAAAAATGAGGGACTGGAAGCGTTTTGTAACAGCATAAACAAATACAAGAGTTTGACATGGGATGAGACTTGTCTTATTATGGAACTTATGACTATTGGTTTTGGACAATAACTTCATACACTTTGAGGGAGAACATTTTAAACAGACACGAGGTGTAGCAAAGGAGCAGCCTGTGCTCCCATATTCACCAATTTGGTCATGGTTGACTGGGAGGAATCTCATCTATTCCCCAGCACACATTTTAGTAAAATCCTCCATTACTCAAGATTTTTGGACGATATCTACATTTTATGGAGTGGTACCAATGAAGAATTGGATACCTTTATTGAATTTCTTAACAACAGTAGCAATTTCTTGAAATTCACATACAATATGAGTAATGAGGGAATAGCCTACTTGGATACTTATATATATGTACATAATGACAATTTAAGATCCAGAATACATAGGAAAAAGACATTCTCTAATGACTATTTGGCATATGATAGTTTTCATCCTACCAAATTAAAACAGAATATATTCAAGGGACAATTCATCCGTGCTGCTGGTATGACTTCGGATTATTTGGTAATGCAGGAAGAGATGAAATTTATTACAAAATTGTTTAAGGATAGAGGATATCTCCTTTCAATGTTGCACAACGTAGGGAAGTATGTGGTAAATGAATGGGGTTTGAAATATAAACCCCTACTAGGAACAGGAGTAGTTAACAACAAGGAATTAAATTCTAATTCTAAGAAAAATGACAGAACCTTACATCAAAAATCATTCATCTTAACATATAATCCAATGCCAGACAAAATTGTGGAAACTATTAACAAGTTTTCGTTTTTATTAGATTTTGATCCTAACTTGGAGAAAATAGTAGGATAAAGACCAGGGGTGGTATATAAAATGGGAGACAACATCAAGAAACTTCTTGAACATAATTTTTATGACCAGCAGAATTTTAGGAATAACAACAAGACGAACCACATTTTTGATGGTACCAGGAAGTGTGGCACGTGTAATCAGTGCAAACACATTTTAGACACACACAAATTAAGTATTTTCAACAATTATACAACAGTAATCAAGTTGTAAAAGGGAAATTGCAACACTAGAATGGTGATTTACATAGCCAAATGTGGAGCATGCCCTAGCTATTACGTTGGAAAAACAGAAAGGAATTTTAAAAAGAGAATTTATGATCATATTTACAGTATATCCAGAAAAGATGGTACCAATGCACTATCTAGACATGTGGAAAAAATGGGGGCTGAACATGAGTTCAAATTTGGGATTTTGGATATTATCTATAATAATCCCAAAGGAGGGGACCCAAAGAAACTATTAAGTTTCAAGGAAGTTTGGTGGCAACTTTACCTCAATGCAGCAAACTTTCCAGGTTTAAATGAATTCATTTCATGCAAACCCATCCTTGAATTTGATCTCAGATAAATATAATTAACTGTAATCCCAATTAGTCTATATACACCGAATACATTTGTATTTATTTATTTTTATATACATCTAATTTTTTCTCACCTTTTTCCCACTTATTTATTTATTTATTTATTAAAATTGTTGTCAATGAATTTATCAAAACTGTCACATAAATGCATTTATTTAAACAATATAATATACATTTATGGGGTATGTATAGATACAGTTTCAGTTCATCAGTACTGTAACATTTCTAGTATTTTCAAATAGATTTTGAACAAGCTTTACTCCATTTATATCACACACAAAAAGGTTATGTGTGCATACAGGTCATTTTAATTTTAGGTTTTGATTGCTTAACAAATATATTTTATGTCCTTGGTATATTAGTATTACAGTATTCATTCATTTTATTTCATATAATTAATTTTTATATACATTTCTTATCATTTTTTACTAGGTTATTGTCATGCAATTTATTATGAGTAACATTCATTCAGTAGAATATGAAGAAGTTACGAAATGTAGCTGTATTTCTTTAAGGAAGGAGTAGCAGTTAATGTATTTTTTGGCGCCAATTTTTGTATTTAAACAATGTTTTTTACCAATGAAAGGATGTTCTGATGAAGCTCTGTTTTACGAGTGAAAGCGCTTAACATCCAGTTTGTATTTTTATCAATTGCAATAAATCTGTTCCGCTTTGAAGTTTTAAGTGAAATCGTACACTCATTGGTCTTATCGAGGTTTCCATTTAATTTTTTTGCGTTAAGCTTAAGGTCATGGTTCCAACACTAATTGTTGGTCTCAGAGAGGCCCTTTTGCAGGATGTCTGCATCACTTGGGGAGTTCATAACGACTCCTGGCTTGCAGTCATCAGTGAACTTGGTCAGCCAGAGTCCCTCTGTGTTGGCCTGGATTTCTGAGATGTAGATGCCAAACAGGAGAGGTCCCAGGACCGAGCCCTGTGGGATTTCACTTGTGACTGGTTGACAGTCTGACTTGCAGTCTGCAACCTTCAATCTGTGGGTCCTGTCTGTGAGCCAGCTTGGAACCCACTGAGTTATAAAAGTTATATAACTTTGTTATTAAAGGAAAATTCCACCTTCAATTGCAGTTTAACTACATCACAAGGTTTCTTTTCTTCCTATAGTATGATAAAGTGTTTACTAATTTTCATGCATTAAAATAATTGAAGGAAATAACCTGGAGTGGCTTTTATGGGGAGTGAGCTACCTGTGGGTGTGGCTCAGATAGGGATGTTTCAGAAGTATGGTGTAGGTGGGGCTTAAGGGGCGCAGAAACACTACTTCGCCTAGGGCACCATTTCAGCTAAGGCCAGCCCTGAATGAAGCATTAATACTTGAAGTGGGTCAATTCCTTAGTTGTTGATGGGTAGACACACACTCACACACACACACACACACACACACACACACACACACACACACACACACACACACACACACACACACACACACACAGGGTGCATGCCTTCTCTCACTTCCTGCCTTTGTGCACTGACTTACAGACTCCAAAGTTCAGCTGAGTATTTAGAGAAGACATTGTTGTACCCTTGCAGAAGAATTCCAGCATTGATAACTGAGTAAGCTGTGGCAGCAAACATTAGATTATCTAAGGAAGAATTGTTTAGTTTTATTCTGATTCAAGATGTAAGATGGCTTTGCGGAAACTTAAAATATGAAATAATGACGTAAGGAAACACAACCGCAAAAGTGCAGAAAGACCCTTGCAGTGGCATGATAATCCGTGCACAAGTAAAAGGTAAGGTGGCATGCAAACACTAAACTTTGCACTGCTAATATTTCAAAGTCAAAAGGAATTGTTATCACTTTAGTGTATGTCCGCATTTATTATGATATTGATGGTGATTACTGTTATACATTTAACAAAGTTAGCCAAGCGAAGGATAAGAAATTCTGAAAATTACCTAAAATTATGCATTTGTCTTGGTACTCATAAATGGTGAATGCTTCATGGGGAAAAAAAGCAATACGTGGATACTTTGCGTGCTTTATGCTAGTCAGTGCTATTAATTCCAGGTATCCGAATTCTTACACTCTCAGCCACCTTAAATCCAGCACTAAAATAAATGTGCCAGACTGGCCCAGACACGAATATCTAATTTCTGAAATAACCAGCTATAGTAAGAACCTCGGTTTAAGGGGTGTTTTAACTTGAAGAGTTAATTTCTTTGCTGGTTGCATAGAGTGTGGTAAATGGCATTGTCACACTTGCTTTGTTGGTTCGGTACCAGGATTTGAGCTTCATTGCGAGTGGTGTATGCATGTTTTCTCTCTGCTGCTTAGTGCTCTGTTTTCCTCCTACTTGCTATTAAAGTGCTGCAAGTAAAATGGCTAGTCATAAAGGTGTGTGTGTGTGTGTGTGTGTGTGTGTGTGTGTGTGTGTGTGTGTGTGTGTGTGTGTGTGTGTGTGTGTAATGAGAAAGAGAGAGAGGGAGCAGAGGGGGTAGACAGACAGATAGATCTGCTGCTCCAGTTGAGAAGGGGTTAATTAAGGAGTTGCATGACCTCATTGTAGATGGTGGGTCTCAGAGTAACAAGGGAAACAGATGCTCTATAATCTAAAGTGAAAGTTGCCGCCTGGGAGTCCCAACAAGAGAAAAGAAGCTTGAAAGCAGGAAAAAGGAGCATCACCACTATCATTAGAGTGAGCTGAGAGCTGTGAATGTAGCTAAAAGACTATGCTGCAGCACCAAATTCCATGACTGAAATCAGCATTAATGGGAAGGTACATTGTACCTGCAAATAACTTTCCCCGACGTAGAATATGCAACAAGATTTGCTACTAATACTGACATCTGCCTTACTATAGATATTTTAACTCTATTGAAGTTGGTAGTATTCCAGACATACAAGTTAATGATAATTAAAACAATTCAGTATCAGATTGCTGTTAACCTTGCATACAGGGGATTACCATTTTGATCTGTGATGCCTCAGGTAAAACATTGACAATGCTAGTAATAACTAATCCCAGAACACTATATATTGCAAATCTATAGTTGGAAAGTATGAATGAAAGATGAAAGCTCTATTAATATGGTGATGGAACAAGAAACCTTCAGTGAGAGTAATCTGATTCTGTTGTAGGCAGTCAGGATGCACTTGGAAACATTTTAAGATCGACATAAAAAGTGCAAGAACACACTGTAGAATAAACAATATTTCCCAGTGAATGATGGGATCCAAGGTTTGTGGAAAAACATATTTTGCCACATCAAGTGCTTTGCCTCAACCTCCCTGGAAAGGAGAACGATACTTCAGTACTCGTGATGCATAACATCACCTCACGTTTCTTGAGTGGGGAGTCCAGTTATCCAGCTGTATCTGACTTAGCATCACCTGTCAGAAGGTGGGGCAGGTGTGCTTTATGGAATGATGGGGTGGTGAGAGCTGTAACCAAGCACATCAGTAAGAGGGTTTTAGTCAAGTTCTAATGAAGTTATAAAACTATAGATGCCACTGTAGAAACATTCCCATGCATGAAGTGTGTAATGTCCAAAAGAAGTGGTCCCAAATATCTCACATGGGATAAATCCAAAAGTAGTAGAATAACTTGTGCACACTAGTATGCTAGAACCAGAAAGTTACTGGCTTTAAAGTTATGACACAACTGTCGTGCTTTCGACTAATGCAAGGAAACTGCTCACAACTCCTGCTGAAGTAGGAAATGGTGTCAGGTACTCTACACTGCCCACTAACTTGAAAAAAAAAAAATGTGTGACTTTCATGGATGGCCAGAATATGGGCACGGCATATCATACAACAGTATTATTATGGTGTTCTAATTGCTGGTGATTTTGGTTTAATAAATTTAGCCTCCTGATGCCTCCTTGTAAAAGAGTCTTCTATCTCTTCACAATGAGCATCTGCAAAATGAATGAAGGTGTTTCTGTGCAGAATAATTAATCCATAGAGATGGCAGCAAAGCAGAAAGCCTGGTTCCCGGGTTCTCACCACACTGGCCACCATGCTAATTACAACTATAGTGGTGGATATTCCGGGAAACCTATTGGTCATCATATCCCTCTTCAATAACCAGAAGGATAGAAAAGCAGATAATTAAGATTTCATTTGCCACCCCACGTTACTGGAAATCATGTAGACTTCCACAGAATTCCAAACTTCCCAATAAAGTAATGTAAATTAAAAATTTAAGTGGGAAATTACATAGATAAAATAATGTACAACATAAACACGAATGTGTGTATGAGACAGACAGATAAGCAGATTGACAAGCAGGCAGATGGACAGACAGACAAACATGCACACGCACTTTCATTTTATTTTTCTCTTGTGTTTTGTTTTTTTTTTTTGTCCCACATTCTCACTGTGGCCAGTGGGCTGCCATGCTCCTGTGATCAATTCATTTCTACACTTCCCAGAATTATATGACACCAGGTGTGGAGGCAAGAGCAGAGGACTAAATGCCTTCATCTTCCTAGAAATGAGGAAAACTTTCCTTCCCATCCTAAAGCCTCACCGTGTTTGCCTGTAGGTGCAGTGCAATATCAGCTGTGCTAGGTTATTGTTTGTGTGCACTTATATAGACCTGCTCTTTCTAGCTAGAAAGTGATAAATCTCCATAGCAGGAGCATGTTTTACATGCTGTCTTCTTTCAGGGCACATACAACTAAGGTCGATCCAACAGTTGTCTCTCCTGCAACAGGATGAACTCCTTCCTCTGGGATTGGTGAGCTGGCATCAGCTGTTCTCTTCCTGGTTTGCTCCTCCATTATGCAGGCTTCAGTCTGAACCTAGGCCATTTGTCCTGCAGATAAAGATTTATCACTCTATGCCACAAAGACAGCATATATTGTCATCTTTTTAAACTGAATATGCAATAATCCTTGAGATATGCATTTAGAGACAAATGTCCTACAATATGTGCTTCTGCACACCTTGACAAGAATTCTGACAGCAGTGTGCATGGCATGAAATGTACAGCCTATGTTCTTGAATGTTTCTTTAAATCCTAAGCATCACATTTCTTGCTAACATTTACTTCAAAAATGTGCTGCCCAGATAGTTTGCACATACAAATCTGGTAAAACCCAGAATAACAAAATGCTTTGAAACTGAATTCATCTCCATCCGTACCCGATTTTTTTCATTAGAATATGCACATGGAAATGTGTCAAAATATGCTTACTGCTGAGGGAAGCCTAGATCCAGGTGTACTAAGAGAATATTTCAATGGTTGGTCATATTCATCAGTACATTTTGCACTCAATGGGACTTACTTAAAAACTGACTTTGTTGAGATTTGCATTTGTGTAGAAACCCATGCTTCTCTTCTAGATGGCTTTCTGCAAATTGCAAATTGTAAGCAATCAGTCACACACATACTAACCTGCTTCATCTTAACTTATATCTGTCCATGTAAATCTGTCACAAGTGAGTTTCCTGACACTCTTAGTGTTCTCACTGTTGGTAATATGAAATAGCTGATTTATTTGTCAAAACCCTGACAAAGTAGCTTGAAATGTATGCATTCAATTTAACTTTCAGGAAAGGAAATGGTGTAATATCAATTCCACTCATCTTGTAATTCTGGCCTTCCAAACTGTAGTTTTGCAGTATCTCAAAATCTTCTAGCTTCATGAGGTGCTGTTCTTGGCTTTGTCTCCAGTCTTTGCCTGAGGTCATTAAGGCCAAGTTGTTGGATGCCCCTTTGAATAATAAATATCTTTTGGGGACTGCTGCTACTGCTGCTGCTGACTTAAGTCTCTTTAAGAGAAAGGCAAAACCTTGCAGGACCCTAAACATATTATTGCATCTCTCATCCCTAAGTTCCAGAGGAATAATCCTTCTGGATCTACGTTTGTCTGCAGGCAACCATGTCAGACCTCTAAGGGCAGGAAGGGGTAAGGTGAGCCTCCTCTGCTAAGGCTTCTCAGACCTCTGTGGCCCAGAAGCCTCCTTTATCTGATAAGCCTGCTTCTGTTTTATAACTTGCCCTCTCCCCTTCTGTTAGACCATGTTCCTTTGTCCCTTTGGGTTTCCTTTTATCTTCTAAATTGGTTTCTCAGTACTTCAGACTCTTGTGTTCTTTCTGTTATCTGTCAGGCTTACTTCATTGCATGGAAGTCTCTGCCTCTTTTTTCAGGGATTCCTGAACCTCCTTTAGATCATCTTCCTCATTTCCCAGAGGTCCTAGGGTTCATGATGAACCAAGGAACCATTCAATATGTTCCCCCTTCCAAAGTGGGAAAGAGTTTTTATTCCAGCACATTCCTGGTTCCTCAAAAGGAGGCACCTGGAGACCTATTCTGGATCTGTCCCTGCTCACCAGCTTTCTCAAGGTTCCCTCTTTTCAGATGCTTACTGTTCAAAACACTACTTTCTCTTTTACTACCCCAGACTTTTCTGGTGTCTTTGACTTTTAAATATGTAGATTTGTAAAGTGAGACAGAGTTCTAGCCATGGGACCATTATTAGTTAGATTTTGTCAAGGTCACAGTAGTAAGAGACTGGGATTACAAGATGTGTCTACTTACTTTTGTGTACATAGTATGATAAGACTCAAATTAGTCATTAAGATAATTTTATTTTATTTTACTTTCAGCTGCAAACTAGTTCAAACATAGTAATAGAGAGAAAAAATAATTAATCAAAAGTTCACATAATAGAAGAGATCACATTGCACATTGAAATTTGCAACATAAATACAGAAAAAAATACCATCATAGCCCTCAACTGTCCAGATTTTCACAGAATGTTCAGATTTTTGCCTCATATGTTTCATCTGTTCCTCATAAAATTTGTGGTTTTCTGGCAAGTCATTGAAGACTGATGTCACTAAATAATGACACATATTTGAGTTTCAGACTTCAAATCCATCAGAAAATGCATTCCAACACAAAACCTTTTATTCTTTCAACTTTCTAAGTTTATAAGAGTAATATTTAAAATGTGTCCCTATTTTTTGGGCATTTGTCCTCCTATTATTTTTGGCTTTGTCTAGATTTCTTATGCTAAGAGTTTGGGAGGTATGATTATACCAGCATTTCAGTTTATTGGATAATCAGTTATTTTGTTAACATATTCAGTTTCTCTGCATTAATTAAACTATACAGAAGTTGTAAAAATTTAAATTTCACTGGTGCACACATTTCAATTAGAACCCAGCAGGTGTGACTTTTCTTTCTCACTGTTATTGTTTCATTACATCTGCTCATTGATAATTTGATTTTATTTTTAAATGTGTGGCGGGTTTGATAACTGTCTTTGCTGAAGTGCTGCTGCTGCTGCTGTTACCTCAGCAGTTACATCGCAAAAACAAAAAGAAAAAAAAATCTATTTTTGCACTGCATTCAAGTGTTTATTTTAATTTGTTGACCTGGATAGAGCCCTAATCTTTTTAGTCTCAGCCTGGTGACTGTTCTTATACTCCTAATAGTTGTGTCATGCCAGATGACATAAAATATTATTACAGTTACAGTTCTCACCTTTACCTGTATACATACATTGAACATTGGTGAGGAGACTCATCTTGGAAAACGTTTGATAATTGTTATAAACTATAATATAAACATAGCGTAGAATAAGTTGTTAAAATGATGAAAATTAGCACATATAATGAAATATTTATTCAGCATTTTAACCTGGTAACCCCAATGAATACAATACCTCTCAGCATCAGAGCAAGACGTCTGGACAAATACAAGAATAATCAGGGACTAAGACCCCAAATCATGGATATATTTTAAGTGTTGCTCTTATAACCTTTGAAGTTGCTAGAATAACAGGTTTTGCTTTAGTGTGTATCTATTAAAGGATCTGAAGTATGATGCTCAAATGTCATTACGTAGTGACTTCAGCCCTCTGAATTGTCATACAAAACACAATTTTTTGAGAGTCAGATAAAAAAATACGAGGCAAAAATCTGTACATTCTGCAAAATTCTGTAGAGTCAAGAGGTACTTCCAATTTATACTTGCAAACATGCACACAGACATACTTATCTACATTTTAAACATATATATGTACATGTGGTGTGTGGCACACAGGAATTACCCATCATGTCCAACTGAATGTATATTACTGTCTTTTCATACATGATGTCAGAGCTTCTTAAAGTGATTTTTTCACAACCACCAAACTCATTGTCCCATTTTCCCACTTCCACCCCGGCAGTCAACTAACCAGACCGCGCCCCCCCTTTTGCAAATTCCTGGATCCGCCACTGGATGGGGACACTGTGATTGTCACACTGGCATATCTAATAGATTTTCACCTTTAAAAAATGTTGTTGATAGTGGTGGTAGGTCCAAAACTGAGGTTGGCAAACCAAGAATCATCTTCCTTCATATTCCTTATATGTATTTACAAACTCCTCTATAAAGATTAGTGCCCAGCTCTTGGCTCACTACTGAACCTGTAAAAAAAAACAACCAGACCCTAAGATACAAAAATAAATGTATCTTACCAAGAAGCAAAATCTCTACTAAAATTAGTGACAGCATACCTAGCACATTCCTAGCAAAGGACTGTAACTCCCTACCCTCTGAGCTTAGAGGAATTTCTAATCCATTCACTTACCAAGCACTATGTAAATCCTATTGAATTACTCCTTTATAACTGCTCTGACAATATTTAAGCTTCCATTTATAACACATCTGGCCTACATCCTTCACTTGTTAAGCATGTACCTAATCATATTCTGCTGATTCACCTTTGATACTCTTCTGTTACCTTACACTACACCAGTAGCTTATTGCTATATCACTGCTACCTCATCTGCTACACGATAATATCTCTTCTGAAAAAACAGCAAATAATAGTGACAAAATATAAAATTAACTGTTAACTGAAATTACCCACTATCTATTTTGCTGACATTATTTGCTTACCAGACCTATACTGTCTACAGTTTATATAGATAGAAGTTATGTGTATGAATATGTTTTTATTATTTATTTTATTTGCCATCATTATCAGTTATATTTTTTTTCAATTTTTTACATAGGATTGGAGTGTCACTTCAGTTGTCCCCACCTCTCTTAATTCAGTGACTCACTCCTACCTTCTTCAACAGTCATGCCCGAATATCACAGATATTCGATCATGTAATCCGTCCATCCATCCGTCTATTCGGTGGATGTCCTTCTCTGCTCTTTTCTTCTTCCATTCTCTCCAAAATTTGTTTAAAAATCATCTGCTTTGCTGAACATGTAACTGAACCACTGCAATCTGTTCTCTTTTATTTTCCCAGCAACTAAGGATGCTTTGCCTTCAGATTAGCTGTCCTCACTTCATCATTTGTCCCACAGTTTGGCTTCTCCTACCCATCTCAGGTACTTCACCTCAATCACGTCAAGCTTTCTCAGCAAATCTGCCTTCATTTCCCACATTTCTTTGCTGTAGAAAAGCATTTGTCACACTACTTTTTGCACAACTTATTTTTCACCTTCTTTAGCATTCTCTGTCACACTCTACCATTTGGATGTAATATGTCTGATTTTCTTCTCCTCATCCACTCCCCCCAAATACATGAAGCTGTTAACCTGTCCCACTATTTCCTTTCTACCTCAATTTTCAGCTTTTCCTGATTTCTGCTATTTGCTGTCATGACCAGTCTTGTCTGTAGTCAGCTACATCCCATGAGCCTTCCTATAATTTGCTGAAGCTTCTTTTCAGTCTGTTCGAAGTGCTACATTATCTACATAAAGCAGCTTTGTTGATCTGCTCCTCATGATCTTTGCTAATGTAGTCCATCACCAGAATGAATAGCAGTGGGCTTAGAGCCAAACCATGATGGACTACCGTTGGTATCTCCTCTGCGAGTTTGAACGCTGTCCATACTTGTGTCACTGGATCCTTGAATACAGCCTGTAGCAATTCTAATTATGTTTGAAGTTTTTGAAGGACTGCACAAACTAGCTTTCTTGAAACTTTGTCATATGTTTTCTACACATCTTGGAATGCCAGGATGAACTCCTTCCTCATCTTCATTTTCTTATCTGCTATCTATCTAACTGGAAACATCATATCAGTCGTATTGTATTCTGATTTGAAATGAAACTGCTCAAGTCCCATCTTATTTTTCTTACTATGCACATTCATTTATCAGTCAACCTTTCCGGCACTTTCATGTAGTGTGACAGGAGTCTGATTTGCTGTACTGTCCTTAACTGTTAACTGCCCACTTATTCTTGTACAGTAGCACTAGTATGCTTATTCTCCAGTCATCTGGGTAGACCTCTGTCTCCATACTGTGATGAGTGCCCTCAGGAGACATTTGTCCTTTAATGTATCTGACAACCTAATCATGTCGACTGCAAAAATATCCAAGCCTAGCACTTTCCCTGCCTTCCTTTCTCTTAGTGTGCTTCATACTTCTTCTAGGAAAAGTCCTCTTTTCACTTTCCTCTAAATCTTAGAGTGCCATGCCACAGTGCAGCTTCTTGGGATTGTCTTCATTCTAAAGCTTCTGTCTGCCAACTGCCATCTTTGTCTTTCGGTTATTGTCTTGCACCTGAAAGAGCTTCTCTGTGTGATCTATGGAATCCCTTTCCAGAAGTTAGCAGATGCTCTTTGATAGTTTACTTGTTTGCCATTTGACTGCTCTCTTAGCTTCTTTGATAACCAACCAGTATGTCTTCTTAGCCTGGCCCCATCATTTTTATCTCCCACTTTTTCTTGACCTCATTTTTTCTTTTGACAGCTTTCTAGACTTCTGTTTTCCACCACCATTTTTTCTTGTATACCTTATGTTTACACCTGGCTTGACTGCAGATCTGTTCTTTTATCTTCAGACATACTGTTTTTTGAGACCCTGACATTCTTATTTTGCGCTCTCTGTTGTCTCTTATTCATAATGACCTGGAGACATAAGTATTTCTTTGTACTCCTGTGCTTTTGCTGCAGTCAATTTCCAGGTCTTCAGTCTATTTTCCTGTTGACCTTAAACCTTTCCTTGACCACTGCTTGCAGCTGATTATAGTCACCAGTGGTCTAACAAGGGATGACTGTGCATTCTCTGGTTCAACCCCAATGTCCTACATGAGTTACGTGCTAGCCACTTTTGTATGTGATCTCATGCCTATGTGTCATAGCAAACCATGTGTTGACCAAAAGTAAGGCATTTGCCATTTAGGAGGTCAGAATAGGCCTTCCTTCATTTTCCTGTTGCCCCAGCTATGTGAACCTAAGCAGTCCACATAGCCTGTTCTGTCTGCCTGATATAAGTATTCACATCATCCCACTTTACCAAGAAGATCATTGCATCTGCTGCCTGAATGCCCCCCATTTCCTCACAATCACAGCCATGCTGTGGGACAGAAGCTGAGATAATGAAGACTACACCATCTTGACAGCTTTAAATACTGTCACTGAGTCTGATGACATTCCTCACTGCCTTCAGAAGACTCTGTCTCACTACAATTACCACACCATTTCTAGACTGTTCTCCCCTTGAGTATTAGATTCTAGATCTCAGCCCAAGAGACTTCACTGCATTGGCCTTCCACCTTGTCTCCTACTTACATAGAATATCGAATCTCCTCACTACTATGATGTCATTCACTTCCAACAGTACTATCAGTGAAACTATATTCAATGTAGCAAACCTTAGCTC
This sequence comes from Protopterus annectens, assembly GCF_019279795.1. Taxonomy (NCBI): domain Eukaryota; kingdom Metazoa; phylum Chordata; order Ceratodontiformes; family Protopteridae; genus Protopterus; species Protopterus annectens. Next base: position 356,593,164 of record NC_056728.1, read on the forward strand.
CATTTTGTCAGACTGACTAGTTTTATGACCAGATTTTGCATGACAAAACAATCATAGGTAACAAACTTTAAACAACTGGGCACTGACTGACCAGTTGTTTACTGAACCAGTAGTTTTATGGTGGGCACACATTGGCCAAAATGGATGTGCAGATACTTTTGACCATTAGCATGAGTGCCTGGCATAGTTTGTTTTCTCAATTCATTTAATGCCTACAAATATCCAGGCATATTTTGGTGTCATTATTTAATGTCACCAAATTATAAAGCCAAATTTTGCACATCAGAGTGGCTGCTCTTGGCTCAGAGTACAAAACGTGACCATGTACACCTACCTAGAGGATATTCTGTACTACAGCCAATGCCTATAACAGTTGGTCCACATAACTAGCTCTTTCTGCAATAGGCATCCCCAAGGCTGTGTTGTTGCCTATAACTCCATTCAATTTGTGTGTGCATTTTTTTGTAGACATCTCGTGTTCAACTAGGAGCATTGGACTTGAACCGTCTTCTTTGGTCCTTGAGTTGGAAACACCAAGCTTGTTTTTGAGAGGCAGGATGAAGACCACACAGACACTTAAAACATGCAAACCTCACACAGACAGTGTCGAGAGATCTACATTGAACCCTGGACTCTGGCTCTTTGTGACAAAGATTTTAACCATTGCATCACTGTAGAATTATATATATTATGGGTAGGGATTATGTGGATTTCTTATTTTGGTATCTTTCCACAGATGTCTTCTGTTTTCTTTATTACTTGACTCATTTATTTTATTTGTTTTTAACTTTTAATATGATAAATATGTGGTATATAAATTTGTCCCCATGTCCACTTTTACAATAGGCAATGTATATTGGGGTCAACCAGGATAACAAGATATAAATAAATAAAGTGTTAAGAAGAGGAAATGCAAAACAAGACAAAAACTGAAAATTAGGCCTGAAACTTTTAGATGTAAATGTTAATAGCATGAAGCAGTTTCGTAGATACCAAGTGATTTTGATATGGTTAAAGACCACTGGGCAGATATTGTGTATATTCAGGGCACTAGATTTTTGTCTATTATTGGTAGAATTAAGTTGGGGGTTTACATGGGCAAATATGGTTCTATTCTTCTGGTACAGACTATTGTTCTAGTGTTACTTGCTGGCAAGTAATCATGTTCCAGTTTTGGATTGGGGAGTCCAAGCAGTGGTTAAAATTATGTCCTTTATGAGAAGAGATGAATCCCATGTCACATAAAGAATCATTAATATATCTATCCCATATGATTTCTCATCTAGATGCAATATCTTTACTCATGCTGAATGACAGCTTTCTCATACTCAGAGAACCATTTGAGCGAGTGATTTTTATTGTGATTATTGTGTTTCATGAAAAAAGATATCAAGCTATTTCATGACCTAATTCACTGCAATCAGTATATTTTAGTGATCGACCAATGAAAAACAGAGAAAAAGGCGCCCCGCAAAACAAACTAGACCACAAAATATGTAAATGAAGCACCTGAAGCCATGAACTGCTCGAACACGACTTTATTACTACCAAAAAAAAAAAATAAAAATAACAGTAAGCAATGATAAACGCTTAACTTCTTCACCGCATTTTTCATTATCAATGTAACTTCCTCAGCAACAGACTTACAATTTATGCAACCCCTTATTATATAGGGACTTGCCTCCTTAATTAACCAATCCCTTTACACATTACATTAACAGGATTATTTGTTGAGCAATATTGCAGCATAGGCATCAAAAATTAAAATACTTCCCTAAAACCTTAAAAACTATTCACTAAATAAGTATTAAAAATCCTTATTTATATTGGAATAAATTATTTCTATAAATATGAAATACCATTTAGATATGTAAACAATTAAAAAAAATAAATAAATACAATTTATATACAATTATTATGTGACTAGATCAACTTAATAGCATCATCTTGTGACAAACTAAAAAATACACGTCCCTTTTGAAACGTTCTAATAAAAGTTTCTGATACAAGTTGATAAATCTTATTGAACTGATTTAATATTCATAAACTACTCTAATGTATAAAAAATTTTATATATATAAAAAATATATAACAAGATTAATACATAATAAAAATATGAAAATATGAACATTTCATAATCTAGCAGCTCTTAATTTTAATACAGGTACCATGGATACATATTCATTGATCCCTGGCTTTCTGCAAGCTTCTGGTTGCTTCCATAAAGCCAAGGTCAATGAACATGTATCCATGGTACCTGTATTAAAATTAAGAGCTTCTAGATTATGACATGTTCATATTTTCATATTTTTATTATGTATTAATCTTGTTATATATTTTTATATATATAAAAATTTTATACATTAAAGTAGTTTATGAATATTAAATCAGTTCAATAAAATTTACCAACTTTTATCATAACTTTTATCAGAAAGTTTCAAAAGGGACATGTATTTTTTAGTTTGTCACAAGATGGTGCATTTGAGTTGATCTAGTCACATAATAATTGTATATAAATTGTATTTATTTATTATATTTTTAATTGTTTACATATCTAAATGGTATTTCATATTTATAGAAATAATTTATTCCAATATAAATAAGGATTTTTAATACTTATTTAGTGAATAGTTTTTAAGGTTTTAGGGAAGTATTTTAATTTTTGATGCCTATGCTGCAATATTGCTCAACAAATAATCCTGTTAATGTAATGTGTAAAGGGATTGGTTAATTAAGGAGACAAGTCCCTATATAATAAGGGGTTGCATAAATTGTAAGTCTGTTGCTGAGGAAGTTACATTGATAACGAAAAACACAGTGAACAAGTTAAGCGTTTATCGTTGCTTACTGTTATTTTTATTTATTTTTTTTTGGTAGTAATAAAGTCGTTTTCGAGCAGTTCGTGGCTTCAGGTGCTTTATTTATATATTTATTTATTAGCTGGATACATGTCCATTTTCAGTGTAGACATTAAATTTTCAGATACATACACATATTCACTATCTACTACATGCTAATTAATAGATGTCACTTGGCCATGCTCATCTGAAATTGATTATGCTTTAGTTACCCGCAATATCAATATCTTTCATTGTTGCAAACTCTGGGACTTTTCTGAGTGTGCCACCCTGTTACTTAATTTAAGTGTGATGTCTGTATTTTTTGTGGTTGCCCTAAGTTAGATAACTTTTTTTTGTTTCATGAGGATTATAAATGTGTGTTTCATTGACTTGGGATCAGATCATTTTGATATGCATCTATTGTATCTTTCTTACTGAAGCTGGTACAGTGCTTTTAAGAAAAAAAAAATGTCCAATAGCTTGCATGCAAACAGGTTAGAATTTAAACACAAAAGACAAAACGATTTATTGACTAATACCTTACACAATGGTTTGAAAGTTGATAATTAATTATTTCCTCTTCACGAGAAGTACCTCTGGCAAAAGATTAAAATGTCAGCAGTTTTCTACCTTGGGTAAGAAGGAATTTTTCTGTCCTCTTCTTCTTAAGTCTGTCAAGCACACAGAGCAATATCTGCCATAATTATATAATTGTTATGCTATGGTATGTCCTCTCAGTATGATTTTCATTTTCTGCCATAATTATATAATTTGCAGGATACATTTATGTCCTCGCATGATAATCGTTTTCAAGATGTTAGTACTTGCTTATCGCATTTCAGCCATTTTACCATTTAACCCTCTTACAGTGGTTCTTCCAGCTTTCAGTATAGTTACTCTGGTTGAATTTAAAGATATTTTAAAGTGGTTAATAGAGTTTCATCATCTGGTCTTCATATGTTAGACTATGAATTATATTAAACCTTAATTATGTTTACTTGCCTGTCTTAAACAGTGTCATAGATGAATGGCTCAATATTACTAGAGCAATTCCCTCATACTCATTACATTTTTGAAGCACATGGGTAATGTAAAAAACATTTAGATAATTTAATTTCAGACTTTCCAAAACAGCATTTGTCTCAATTCAATTTCAGGCCTAAGTTTTTAAGATTCCAGAGCACTACCTCCAGTTACAAGTCACATGTTTCTTTATCAGGACCAAACATCAATACATCACCAATCACATCAACATCTTCATGCTCTTTCAACAAATTCATTTTATGGAGAAATATTTATGGTTCTCAAGTTATACCAACTGGTAACCTTCTAAAACAAAATCTTTCACTTCAAATAATGAACTTTGTTAGCTTTTAACTGTCTTTCTCTAAGGATATCTGCTAAAACCAATTTGAAGTATCTAGTGTAGAGAACACTCTAGTAATGTACACAGTAGGTGCAATGCCCTGTTTGGTAGGTAGAATGAATCTCTTTTTCATGACTGTATATTTATCTTTTTCAAGTCAGTGTCTACTTGTACACTGCCATTCATTTTAAGGACTGGGACTATCACCATGAAGAGTACATTATTCAGTGTGTTCAGTTAGATTTTCAATCATCCCAAGTGCGTGACTTCTGGTTCTGCTTTAGAGGCTGTTAGAAATAGTAATCTGAAGGTATAAGGAACAACACCTAGATTTAACATTTTTTTACTGGCTCAAAGTTAAAGAGACCAACTTTTTCAAAAACAGCTATACTAATTTTGTTTACTCTGGCAATCAGTACCAACATATGTTCCACTGTTCTACTGAACAGTTTATTTATGTATGAATATGAATATGCATATGATTATGAATATGAATATTCTACTGCATCAATCCAGAATTCACACTTGTGCCTTTCTACTCAGACATTCCTAGGAAGTTACCGATGCATGTGAGTTTGCCTTCAGGGTTCCATATATCTGCTTTGGCCTTATGCAACTGTTAATTTTTTAAGATGCCTCTATAAGTAATATGTGATGCTACAATAACAATAGCCTCATTGCTGATGATTGCAAGTTGGGAGAATCATTGACTACCCAAACGATTTTGATATCCTACAGAAAGGACTGATGTATACTAATGATTGGTGTCACAGCCATGACCTCAAACTAAATGTGAAGAAATGCATAATAATACCCTTTGGGAAATCAAACACCATTGCAAATTACAACATTGATAGCACCCTCTAAGAGTGGACCTAGTGGTGAGAGATTTGGGTACTCAGACAGTAATCTCCACTTTGACCATCACATGCCCACAGTGGTGAGGAAATCATTCTATGTGGCTCAGTTTATATGTAACGGCATGGCATCCAGATCTAAGGATGCCATAGTACCACTGTGTTTGGCCCTCATCAGACCAATTATAAATAGAGTACAATGCACTTTTTGGGATGTACCTTGCCTGGCACCCACAACAGTTGGAGCATTCTCAAAGGTTTCCCACCAAAAAATACAGGGTATAACCAAAATGACATATGCAGACCAGTGAAAGGATCTGTCACTCTGTTCAGTTTCCAACAAATTACTGAGGGGTGATCTATGCCTGACCTACAAGGCAGTCTCTCACATAGCACTAATGTAAATGTTACATATTCACAAAACAAACTGCACAAGGCTTACCCACTCCAAGAATCTAAACCTGATCTCTAACACAAATATATCATGCTGGAGAGACAGAGAGGTGTCCCAGACATTGCCCCTCCTCTGGAATAGGCTTTCTAGTCATGTGATGCAGAGCCCTTCCCTGCCCATCTTGAAGTGCAATCTGGACCAATGGATGGAAAATCAGAAATTCACTCCTGGGGTGGCACCCATGTCCCTTATGAACAGAAGCAGTCTGTAAACATGTCAAAACCATGCTTGCTGAACCTTTTTATCTTTCCCCTAGGGATAGAAAATGGGGTAAATCTGTGTAAAACTGGCTAGGCTTGCAAGAGCTCTTGTGCCATTAGCCTAGTAATCTCCTATGAACCTCTGAACCAAGAAATGCATAATAGTACCATTTGGGAAGTTGGCTACCTCAGGAAACAGCCTCCCCATAATAGTAGATCCAGTAGTCAGGAATTTGTGGATGCATATAGACAGTAATTTGGCATTTGGCCAACATGTGTCTAAGGTAGCAAGAAAATAATTTTATGTTGCTCAATTTATAAGCAAGGCTATGGCACATACCCCTTCTCTGAAACAGGCTTCCCATCCATGTGAAGCAAAATTCTTCCCTGACCCTATTCAAGCGCAACCTGGACCAGCAGATGGGAAACTGGAAATTCACCCTGGTCTGTCACCTATGTCTCAAATGGATAGAGGAAACCTGTAAATGTTTGACCTTGCAAGCCCTAGCTTACACATACCCCTAAAAGTAATCTCTGGGACACCAAACTTTTTGGATACATTTAGCATGCATGGCTAGGCTTAAAAAGGCCCTTGTGGTTGTTAGCCTAGTATACACCTATAAACCTATGAACCTATGAGCAGAAGCATTGCAAAAGAATCTTGTAATCTCATGAGAGTCACAGTCATTTGTTTTATTAGTTTGTTGCTGCTATCTGGAGCAGAAAGCAAGGTTATCCTAGATAGTTCAATACATGAAATAAAACTGTTGTCTGCCATTTCAAGAAAGGGGCTGTTTATATTGCCATTTGCTGTAATGCCCTACTTTTTATGCAGGAATGACTACTAGAACCCTATCAGTGTGAAACTAGATCCCTATCAGTGTGGATTAAAGAACATTATTATAACATTAAAAAAAGAAAAATATGAACAATATGAACAATGTATTATTTAAGCATATAAATTAACTGTACAGATTATGAAAAGTTTTAGTTTTTTTTATTCTTGACTGAATATTTTTGGATACAAGGGGAGGTGATTTCAAGAGGAGGCTGGAGATGAAAAAACTAACTGGCAATTATATCATCAGGCAGACAAATTTCCTAGACTAAATGAGTCTATTCATATTAAATGTTTTCTAAAAAGTAGGAGAATGATCAAATTCAAATTTTTAACTTATTTTACCTGTTTTACGTGCATGTTTTTAAATTCAGAGTATTGTCTCTTTAAGAATGAAAGCTGTTTTCATGTGATTTTACAATGTCATTTAATGGCTATGGTGTGCTTTTATGCATTCTGATGAAGTCTTTGTTTATATTCTAGACAAAAGCACTGAAGTAAATTTTGGATTATATCAATGAAGTCCATGAGTCGTATTTTTGTTTTTTGGTCTCATTTTATACCAGAGTCGATAGGTTGTCTGCTCTATCTCTAATTTGCTTATCTTTAGTTTGGTCAAAGTCACAGTCTTCAGTAAGTTTATACAAGAGCCTAACAAAAGTTTCAACAAACTCTCCTTAAGCTTGAACACATCTGTGACAGCATGCTCCTTCTTAAATCATATTTCTTCTTAGCAAAAAAATGCTCATTGTGCTTACATATTATGGACTCATTCATAATATTCTGTCCCAAAGAAAACTAAAATGAATTATAAATAGCCTCGTTTTCTTTGCCCATAGCATAAAGTGTTTACCTGAATTTTATTATTTCCATTATCCTTTTTAGTTACAATTAAAAATGTGCAAATTTCTGCCTCCATGATGGCCAGGTCAATTGATTTGGAAAGCTTAACTATTCTTTTAGGTTGAACTTGGCTATTTTAGTAAAAAATAAATAATTTAGGGATAAAAGGCTGATATTAGAAGGAACAATTTTATTTAAAGGTAATTTTTTTTGTAAAGCTGATTTACTCTGATCTTGGTGACATTTACTGAAATCTTCAGTGTATTTCTAAGATTGATTTCCATTTTTGGTCATTTTATGTGGAAAATAACTTGATTCTGAAACCATATTATGATATATGTCAGTGCCAACCCTGTCTGCTTGCTAGGAATGGCATCAGACACTACATTTGAAGTAGAATATCAACTTTAATAACTCACAAAATGGCAATATAGCAGACAGGCATTTAATAGCTTTATCACATCTCCAACAGTTCAGCTGACATATCAGAATAAGTGCATTATGGGATAGGCTGTTTTTAAAGATACATAATTTTATTTATTCACAGTACACATGCCTGTGTGTGAACATTTATATCATCATCTTCTTTCGGCTGTTCCCATTAGGGGTCGTCACAGGGGATCATCTGTTTCCATTTCTGCCTGTCCTCTGCATCTTGCTCTGTCACACCAACCACCTGCATGTCCTCTCTCACCACATCCATAAAACTTATCTTAGGCCTTTCTCTTTTCCTGTCACCTGGCAGCTTCATCCTTAGCATCTTTTTCCCAGTGTACTCAGTATCCTTCCTCAGCACATGTCCAAACCAATGTAATCTTGCCTCAATGGCTTTGTCTCCAAACCTTCCAACCTGAGCTGACCCTCTAATATACTTATTCCTAATCCTGTCCACCCAGGTCACTTCCATTGCAAATCTTAACATCTTTAACTCTGCCACATCCAGCTCTAACTCCTGCCTTTTTGTCAATGCCACTGTCTCCAACCCATATAACATAGCTGGTCTCACTACCCTCTTGTAGACCTTCCCTTTCACTCTTACTGGTACTCTGTCACAAATCACTCCTGACACTCTTCTCCACCCACTCCATCATGCCTGTACTCTCTTCTTCACCTCTCTTCCACACTCACCATTACTCTGAACTATTGATCCCAAGTTTTTAAACTCATCCACCTTCGCCACCTCTACTCCTTTCATCCTCACCATTCCTCTATCCTCCCTCTCATTCACACACATATATTCTGTCTTAGTCCTGCTGACCTTCATTTCTCTTCTCTTTAGAGCATATCTCCATCTCTCTAGGGTCTCCTCCACCTGTTCCCTACTCTCACGACAGATCACAATGTCATCTGCAAACATCATAGTCACCGGGGACTCCTGTCTGATCTCGTCTGTCAACCTGTCCATCACCATTGCAAATAAGAAAGGGCTCAGAGCTGATCCTTGATGTAATCCCACCTCCACCTTAAACGCATGCATCACTCCCACCACAGACCTCAACGCTGTCACACTACCCTCGTACATATCCTGTACCACTCTTACATACTTCTCTGACACTCCCGACTTCCTCATAAAATACCAGAACTCCTCTCTAGGCACCCTGTCATATGCTTTTTCTAAGTCTACAAAAACACAATGCAACTCCTTCTGACCTTCTCTGTACTTCTCCATCAACACTCTCCAAGCAAACATCGCATCTGTAGTGCTCTTTCCTGGCAAGAAACCATACTGCTGATCACTAATCATCACGTCCCTTCTTAACCTAGCTCCCACTACTCTTTCCCATAACTTCATGCTGTGACTGATCAGTTTAATCCCTCTGTAGTTACTACAGCTCTGGACATCACCCTTATTCTTAAAAATCAGTACCAGAACACTTTTTCTCAATTCTTTAGGCATCCTCTCACTTTCCAAGATTTTATTAAACAATCTGGTTTGAAACTCCACTGCCATTTCACCTAAACATATATACTATATACACATATGTATGTGCATACACACACACACACACACACACACACACACACACACACACACACACACACACACACACACATAGCTCTACTATCTCTCTCTCTCTCTATATATATATATATATATATATATATATATATATATATATATATATATATACACACACACACATACACACACACACACACACACACACACACACACACACACACACACATATATATATCTATATATATATATATATATATATATATATATATATATATATAGGTTTACCATGAAAGTACCAAACACAAATATGTTGAATGGTCAGAATAACGATAATTGACGTCATGTGATGAAACTTCAGCTATTGAAATTGTCGGCAGTTGAAACATCGAAATCCGATGCCACCCCACCAAATACTGTACCTGCGCTCCCCCTTGGGACCCATGGTAGCACTTGTTCCTGGGTCCAGAGCAGTAGGGACTTTCGGTCCGTATCGGTAATGGTTGTGTTATCCAGGTCAGTTCGACACTATGCGTTCACTGAGTTGTATGTCGCTATTTTCAGTGTCTCATTTGCTTTCGCACATATGCTGTTCGCACATACATTATGCAACTATTTCAAAGTAAACCATATATATATATATATATATATATATATATATATATATATATAAATTCACAAATCAAACATGGAGGAGGAAATTGTGGGATGCAAGGAGCAAACAATATGCTGCAAAATGCTGCAAACACAAAAACATTTCTAGCACCCCTGAGTAAATATTTACTTTCCAATTTTATTTTATTTTGAGAGAAGACAGCAATAGTTACACCAATGATTTAGACAAGATCATTACTGGTTCAACTGCAAAAGCCTTCTACAGTGGATCTTTTGTAAATAGTTGTGGGCTAGACAAGGACTCCCAATACCCCTTCTAAAAGCAGTGTGTAGAACACTAATAACAGATAATATTTCTGTGACATACACATGTAAAAAAACTATACACACATTTTATCAAGTAACATTTTAACTAGACATTCTAAATTACATGAGTTCTTTTGGAAACTTAAGCTTCCACTTAAAGGGCTCATAAAATAGTGGCAGCTGCCAGGAAGATATTGTGACAGTTCATTCAGCTCCTTAGTGAAAGAAGCTTAGCAATATATTTACTTGGACTGTGTCAGCACATATCACATTTAGTTGGTTTCATAAATTCACTGTTAGAGTCTATGTTATAATGAAAATGGTACTGATGTTATTCAAGATGGCTGTTACTGTTGTTACGTTTCTTTAAAACCAATGATGTTCATATTATGTGTATTTTATTATACCTATATCTTTAGTAATGCTACACTTTGTTATAGAAGAAGTTGCTCATTAATTTTATCTGGCCTTTGCAGTAATATGCCATTGTATGGATTCAAAGTGCCTATTGAACTCTTGTCGTATGAAATGTCTTTGTATATTTTTTTATTTTTCCAATAAAATCCTCTACTCTTTCTTTGATAATTTCCATCATACCTTTTATATTCACCTGAGTTGCTACTAACTTGAGCTGAAGAGATCTTGATGTGATATCTTGTTCAAAGAATGACTTCATGTGTGCTGCACTCTCTTGAAGTACTGCAACATAAATCGAAGCACCTGTTGATGGAGTAGAACCCACAGCCTTCTGATCTTTCAGCATTAAGCTAAATGGAGATCGTCTTAACAGGTGAGCCAACGAATGTTGATAAAAGTAGGCCTGATGTGTGTGGAAGCTTAGAAGCATTTTCTTAGCACTTAGGCCATTCATCTTATACTGGCTGCCTTTGATGTTCATGGATGCAGCTTTGTTGTCCTGTTCAACAACATTCTCAAGGCAAAGGATCAAATGTATGCAATCAGTATAAAAAATGCTGCATGTATACAAAATAGCAAAAGGCTACCAAGAATATAATGCTACTCAGGGGAAATTTGTAAAGACAGACAGACAGAATTTGCCTGGCATCTAATATGTACAAAATGTAGAAAAACAGCAACAGGAACACATGCAGGTTAACAAAAAACATGCCTCTCTAAAACTAAATAAGTAATAATTTCAGGAAAAGCAGAGCACATTCTCCATCTGCCAGAGCAGTGCATACAAGAGCATATGAATAGCACATAGCTGAAGCCTTCATTACTGTATAGACAGGAACAAAACATACAGCTCTTCTTGTCTGTGTGTCTTGTTGCTAAAGAGAAAGACTAAGTAGGCAGTATTTAAATGTACTAATGGTCCTTAAGACAACATGGCAAAATGCATTGAAATATATTGAAACAGCACTTGAATGACTAAACTTAAATACACTTCACAAGCAAAACTAATCAGCTTTTATGCAACCCACATTACATGCATCCAGGTAGATATTAGGCTAGCTGACTCTGAGGCTAGGAGTTTCACAATAGTTACAGCTGTTGCCTCATAGATCTTGGTTCTCCAGTTCAGTTCTTGTTTGGGTCACCTTCTGTGTAATCTGTATACAGAACCAGATCATGGTCAAATGGGACTATCCCCCCAGCCAATCCAGAGTCCCATTACTTGGCTATGTTTCCCCAATTACCATAACACTGTTCAGACCTGTCAGTGTGCATATTGTTTTCTTCTTTACTTTCAACATGATTACAGAGATTTATATTTAATTTAAAACTTTTGTTTCAAATTATATGCTTGTATGTATGTATGGTTAAGGTGTTTGCCTTACAAACACAAGGTGCAGCATTTGAGTCTCACAAGGGATAACTGGCTAGGCTTAAAATGCCTCGTAAGGGCAGTTAGCTTAGTATGAACCTATGAACATAAACACTGATGGCCATTTGCTAAACAAAACAGTCTCACATTGAAAACTGACTTGGCATGAACAACAATAAATTTCTTTTCCCTTGAAGCTCACATTAATTGAAAATGCATTCAGGTTCACATTCATTGAATACATCTGGCCAGTGGCATAATAAGTGTACCTTGGACCCCAGGCTGTTTTTAAATCATAGGCCACCTGCACACATTTTTAGGAACATGCATACATGCATGTGTTCTTTGATTCACCTTCCTGATTGTTTTAAATTATATTTAATTTCAAATTAGATTTCTTATTTAATATAGCAACATTTGTTAAAGTGAATTTTAAATCTGTAGTTCTGAACATTTTTTTCAGTAAGCAGTGAAACAAAATGTATGAACCAATAATAACAAAAGTACCCATTTCAAAAGATTTCAACCGTAAAAGGCCACTCAGCCTGCTGTCATTACAGTCTTCCAATATCAGTACTGAACAGTTACGGCCACTTTATCAATTGTGTACACATCATGTCTGATTATGGTAAAAATGGTCAAAGTATTCCAGACTGGTTCACACAAATGCACACTATTCTGGCAAAGACAGACTAATGAATTTTTTACTTTACCAGCTCAGTAGGGTGGGTAACTTTTATAAACAGACTTCCCCCAAGCCCAGATATTATAGCAACATGGTTGACTGCATCCTTCTCAGATGTTTGTGTTAGTAATAATAATAATAATAATAATAATAACAATAACAATAGTAATAATAATAATAACAATAATAATAATAATAACAATAATAATAATAATAATAATAACAATAATGACCAGACTCACATATTACAAATTGATTTCACACAAACACACAGTTTCCAAAGTATTCCAACTTAATTCGTACACATACACATACACACTCATCCTGCAAAGCCAAATTAAAGACTGTTTAAAATGCCCAGATGATGAGCATAGCTTACTACATCCACAGTGTGCCCCCACCTCCACCATCAGTTATAGGTACACCCCTCTTTGTCATGAAGAAATAAATGACACACTTTATCATTGGCTTTGGATGAGCTACATGAAACTGTATAAAGATCACTAGCATCATACCATAAGATATAGCAATGTGTAGCACAATTAGAAGAGTATTTATGAGAACATAAGAAATATTAACCATCTGATAGCATATGCTAAGTCAATATGCTCAATCTCTGCAGTAGTAAAAGTCATCTGAATGGTTCCACATTAAAGACACATATTACTAATGCAGAGATTGCTGCAAACAACTATGCATTGCTTTACTTCATACTGTTCTGTTTGGCATGGAGGCCTCTGTGTGCCAGCTCCAGTGGCTTTCATTGGCTGATGTTTAGAACCAATGAGAACTGGAGCTGGATACCAAAAGCAGGGAAATGAAATATGGTGGCACATATTAATGCTAAAATTGTTCTTCTTATTTTTTTTAATTAATTAATTTTCTGTGTCCAAGCCCTAGGCAGCTGCCTAGGTTGCCTAGTGCTGAATCAGGGCCTGTCTGCAGGTCCTCCCTATGTCAGAATAGGTGTTGCTGGATTATCTGTTTGCTCCCCATTTGAAGCATGTTCCATAGCTGAAATGGAATTCCCTCACATGGTGTGTCTGCATGTATACCATGTTTTAAAGGGTGTGTAAATGTGGTGTGTGTGTCCTACAATGGGTCCTGCTAAATCCAGGATTATTTTCTCTGCCTTATTCTTTTATTTGCAAATATCAGAGGGTTTAGCTCTACAGTCCAGTGGCACCAGCTGCACCTGGTCTAGTCCCTTTTTTGCCTCCCCTAAATAAAAGAGCTTTGCTTTTTTCTAGTTATCACTGACCCTATCCTGATTTGAGTTCCATTATTACAGATTGCATTAAGAAATGCTGTTATATTTTGAGATGAGGCCAGTATTTCTCTAACATCTTTCCTCCCTCCCACACATTCCTTAACAAGTTTGCCTATTTCCTGATGAAGCACTTAAACTTAGCACTCATGATTCCAGTTCTTGTTCCTGTCAGATGCAGACCACCACACTACAATAACCTGTATTCTCTTCAGCAGGATTCCCCAGTCGCCAAAATGATTGCAATCCCTGAAAATCAATTGTTTGCCTGTTTGCTCAACCTCATGATGCACAGCACCTAAGCTGTTTTACTTGTTAAGCAGGTAAATTCATTAGGCCCAACTGCATCTTTCTGGGGTGCCCCAGGAGTAATGTCTGGTTAAGTGACTTGCTCCAGTCTTATGGATATGAATGGAGACAGAAGGATCAAATTCAGAGCAACAAGATGAAGATAATCGGCAGTTCATAGCCTTAGTCTTCTATGCAGAACTGCCAACTAGGACATGCTTCAATCCTAAAATGGACAGCTAACACCTCAAAGAATGCTATTTTATATTCACTGCTTGACAAAGCCCCCCACAACAGTTCCTGACACTCTTACACTGCACTAAACCTTTCACAGCGGCATTGTTTATTCTGACATGAATAATTATATCAGACTTCCTTCCCCATGTAGCAACTTCCATGATCCCAGGAATTTGCTCCCTGTCCCCCACAATTATAGCAACTAGCAGGGGTTTCATCTGTCTGTCTATCTCTTCCCCTCCTGAATCCATTCTTGTAAGACTGGAGTCACAGTAAGTGTTTCCTTGTGCTAAGTCCACTGTAGTCTCCTGCAGATCTCAGATGTGGAGGTACTCAGCATCCTGATGCAGCCACCATTTCTAGTGCCTATATTGGCAGTGTTCCTCTTGTCCTATTTATCTTCCTTTATCTTTTGTGCAATTAAGGAAGCTACAGTTCCATGGCTTTCAGACTGCATTGTTGTTTCTTTCCTGAACTATTAAATTATGTTTCTTTTTACTCTTGGATACTTATTTCACAAAGGAAAGACCTGTATGGTTTAGCAGCTTAGCACAGAGGATTAGGACAATGAGAAGGCTCATACTATAATCCTGGCTTTGCCTCCATTTGCATATCATATGACTCTAAACCAGTCACATAACCAAAAGGTGCGTCTGTGTCACAAGTGAAAATAGATACATGCGATTAGTGAATTTATCTGGTTAACAACATAAATAAAATTACTTCCATGGTGGCCTGTGTCACAAGTGAAAATAGATATATGTGATTAGTGAATTTATCTGGTTAACAACATAAATAAAATTACTTTCACGGTGGTGCAGTGGTAGCATTGTTGCCTCACAGCAAGAGGTTCTCCCGTTCAATTCTCGACTGGAGTGCGGGGAGTGCCTTCTGTGTGGAGTCTGCATGTCCTCCCCATGGTTGGGTGGGTGTTTGAAAGACATGCGTAAATGGGCGTGCCTTCGTTGAAGGTTGAACATCAAGCTGGCACCTCAGCGTTCATGAAAATCTACTGCCAATCATTAGCAGACCGGAGTTCCGCTGTGGTGACCCATAACCGGGAAAAGCCGAAAGACAACAACAGCATAAATAAATAAACTTCACTAGTGCTATAACATTTTTGTGAATAATAACAGGTCTTGTAAAGAGCATCAAAATCAGGCATCCACCCATGCATTCATTCACAACCCATTTTCCTATGGACTCTATCAGTTTTGGGTAAAGGTGGCCACCATAAATTTATGAATGGTACATTTGCATTCAGTAAATCAATACAGAATTATAATGACCATTGCTTTAACTGTGTAAATTTGTTGTTTGGCCACTTCCAGAGTTTATTTCATTTTTTTTTTTATTTTTTTATCCTGTTAATTTTTATTGAACATATTCTGATTCTGTGTACCTGATGTTTTACCTATTTCTTTTTATATTATGCTCCTCCCCAACACACACACACACACACACACACACACACACACACACACACACACACACACACACACACACACACACACACACACACAAAACACACCTGCACACACAGCCTCTCACTCTAAGAACCTTTCCTGATTAGACATTTGAAGCTCATATGGAAAAATATATACACATCTCTTGGCACAATGTTAGTATATTACATATTACTGAGACATACCTCCCTAGACTACATGAAAAGAGACATGGACGAGCTCTCGAATTATGTAGCCCAGGCGGGTATGAACCTAGCCCTGAGCAGCATCCTACCACCACCCAGAATGATACCACAGTACAAGCAGAAAATGATTGATTTCAACAACTGGCTAAGTTTCTGGTGTCATTCTAAGGGGATCCAGTATCTGTCTGCCTGGGATGACATGTTGACAGGCTTCGATGCATTGCTAGAGATGGCCTGCATCTGTCAACCCAGGGCTTCCGGATACTGGCCAAGGCTCTTGCTACCCCTATACTGCCTTTTTTAGGTGGGGTTCCAAAAACCAAATTACCACTGTAACAGCTACAAACAAATGCAATCTGAGGGTCATGATGCTGAATGCTGGAAGTCTAAATCTCAAAATGCACTTGCCATTTGTGCTGTAACAGAGACCTGGTTCAAAGCAGCAGAAAGCACCCCTGCACTACCAGGTTATAACTCATTCCATACCTTTCGGCCCCAGAACTTGGACCGAAGCTCCAAAGGCAGTGATGTTTCCGTATTCATAAAGGATGCACACACCTCCAGACTGGTAGCCCAACATAACGCATCAGAAATATTTCAGGTGCAGCTAATATTGGGTAAGACAGAGATTCAGGTCATAGCCTGCTATAGGTCCCCAACCATGTCTCAAGACTGACACTCCACATTCTTAAGCACCCTGGAGAATATTAGGGTCCAACCTAACACTCTCATACTGGGTGACTTCAACTACCCCTCCATTAACTGGGAAAACTACTCATGTACCAATACACTTCCCCAACGTTTCCTGGACTTCATTAATTCCAATGCCCTGGACCAGCTCATTCTTACCCCCACTAGAGGTAGCAACATCCTTGACCTGGTCATTACTAACATGGGCAACCATTGCTCTACACCAATAGTCAACTCTTTCCTGGTTAGATCTGACCAACATAAACTAATTACCTTGGAAATCCACATCCCTCCCACCACCCCACCCCCTGCAAAGGTAACCACCATGAAAAACTTCTACAAAGCTAACTTTGGGCTCCTAAAAACAGAGGTGGCTAACTTCATACACAAATGCACTGTACAAACATGTACACAAATGCATGAATCTCACCATCCCAATAGAACCAAGATGCTCTCCTTCAAAGAAGGGAAGTCAATCTGGTGGTTGCCCTGCCATAAACAAACTCTACATTAGGAGGAGGAAACTGATGCGGAATAAGGTGAAGTCCCAAGACTGAAAAAACTTCCTTATCAGCTTCAACAAAAAGTTGAGATCCCTCATCAAATCCACTAAAGCTAGCTGTGAAAGCAGAATTCCAGCAGATAGTAAAGACAACCACAAGGCCTTCCATAGTTATGTAAAGAATCTCCATGGCAATACCCAGATTTGCTCTGAGCTACTGCACAATGGTACCTTCTATACCAAGCCAACAGATATTGCCAATATACTGGCCGACAGATTCAGTGCCAACTTTACCCCCCCAAGGACCAATCACAATATCAGTAGATTGCCAGGCATCCAGTATTACTGCTGCACAGGTTAAAACAGCACTGTACAAGCCCAAGAATACAGCTTCTATGGGACCTGACAATATCCCTGGCTGTGTTCTACATGAACTAGAGTGAACTGGCACCTCATCTGTGTGCTCTGTTCAATCACAACCTCACCTCAGGCTTTGTTCCTACTAAATAGCACACTGCTACAGTCAACCCTCTCCACAAAGGAGGAGTGACTACATACCCTGGGAACTATCGCCCCATTAGCCTGATGAGTCTGATATGCAAAGCTATGGAATGCATCATCATGGACCTAGTAAACAAGGATATAGGGAATCTCCAAACTTTGGATCCCACACAGTTTGGTTTTGTGAAGGGTAGATCATGCCTGCTCAACCTGGTCAACTTCTTTGAGTCAGTCACCAGAGCTGTGGATGAAGGCAAGGTGGTTCATACAGCCTACCTTGATCTGGCCAAGGCCTTTGTTACCATTCCCCACTCAGGAATCATAGAAAAACTTGCTAAGCTAGGCATCAACCCCTATATCACTAGGTGGGTTGCAAACTGGCTCACAGATAGAAGCCACAGTATGAAAGTAGCTGACTCCAAGTCAGACTGCTGACCAGTCATGAGTGGAGTCCCACAGGGTTTGGTCCTGGGTCCTCTCCTGTTTGGTATCTACTTCTCTGAAGTCCAGGCCAACACAAAGGGACTCTGGCTGACAAGGTTCACAGATGATTGCAACTTGGGAGCTATTATTAACTCCCCAAGTGATACTAACACCCAACAGAAAGGCATCACTGAGACCAACGACTGGTGTCAGAACCATGGCCTTAAGCTAAATGTCAAAAAATGTGTCATCATCCCCTTTGGGAAAACCGGTTCCCATGAATTACCACATTGATGGTAGCCCACTGAACACAGAAGGCTTTATAAGAGATCTGGGAACACAAGTTGACAGCAGCCTCTCTTTTGACCACCACATTGCCACTGTGGTCAGAAAGTCTTTCTATGTGGCACATCTCATTACTAAGGGTTTTGCATCCAGGAAGAAAGAGGTCATTGTCTCCCTCTACTCTTCTCTCATTAGGCCAGTCATCATGTACAATGCCATATGTACCTTACTAGACACCTGCAACAACTGGAGAGGCCACAAAAATACCTCACAAAGAGGATCCTAGGCCTTAAACACTTGTCCTATATGGGCAGACTCAAAAAACTCCAACTATTCTCTGTCTCATATTGCCTACTTAGAAGCGATCTCTGCTTGACTTACAAAGCCATGTCTGACCCAGCTCTGTTAGAAATGCTACATCTAAAGAAATCCCAATCCCTCCATACCACATGCTCCAGAGTCCTCAACCTCATTACCACAAATCAACAGAACATGCTGAAGACACAGGTTCATAACCCAGAGACTGCCCATGCTGTGGAATAAACTTCCCATACATGTCAAACAGAGCATCTCAGTGACCCTCTTCAAGAGAAATCTTGATGAGTGGGTGGGAAATAGAAAATTCACCCCAGGGATCACACCAGTGGCTCTGCTCGACAGAGGCTCTGGGAACTAAGATCGGGTTGTACGATGCCAGAGTAATCCTATGGGGTAGGCTTGTAAAGGCTCCAGGGCTATTAGCCTAGTACACACCTATGAACCTATTTCTTACCAGATGTTACTAGATGAAATTGTATTTAGAGTTTATTTATTCACCTCCATTATCCCCAGTTTAAGTAAGCTGCTGTAAATATCATTAAAATGAGTAACTATCACTTACTGTATCAGCACATTGTTAGCTATCTCTTGTCATTCACATTTCATAACTACTAGTTTCTATCTCATTACGCTACACTTACAACCAACTAGTTCAGTACCTGAACAGTCTGTTTATATTTGACTTTTACTCATTAATTTATTCATTCATTCATGCATGCATTCATTTACTTATTTATTTCAGTTTGTTAACTAGCTATATACATATATATATATATATATATATATATATATATATATATATACATATATATGTACATATAAGTCAAATATATAACAATACATATGATGGACATTAATGCATATAACTAGGATAACAATATTAGAAGCATAGGTAAAATGCAACAAAGTCATGAGAGCTATTTTCCAAAACATGACAGCATTTGAATTGATACGTCTTCCCTTTTCTTATAGTCAACACTGAGCTACTTCAGAATTTATCAGCAGTTTGTCAGTTTTACAAGAGATACTGTATACACTTCTATCAGCTGACATAAGGCAAAGTGGAACTGACAATCCGTGTACATTTTCCTTTTTCTGAACAAAAAACATTTATAATAAGAATTTGTTTACTGCTTTTTGATAGTGTAAGATTAAGGGACAAAGTTCATTAAGAAAGAAGAAAATCTGCAGTGTGAAGGGCATGGATTCATTGCAGTAAAAAAACTTTCTAGATTTATAGGCACCACTTCTGTTTCTCCTCACCTCACCAAATCAGAATGCATTTATGCAATGCCCGTCTCTTTGCTTAACTTTCCTAAATGAGACCTTTACCTTTATCTGGACAAATTCATCACAACTTGACAGATTGGTTGCAGAGCTCATGTAAAAAAATAAAAACAAATGTCCAGTCTCTTTTGACAGGTCTCAGAAATAGTGAGATGGCTGACAGCTGGCAAAGATTGTGATTTATGTTTTCATATACTGATTTGCTGGCAAGAGTATCTCTGCTGGAATTATAATTTCAAACTTTTCCGTAATTCGTTTTAGAGGACATTGTCTATGTCAGATGTGCATTGAATGTTAAGAAAAGCTCATTAAGTTTCACTTATATTTAGAAAATGGGGGTGCAGTTATAAACCTTAGTGTCAGTGGTGATTTCAGAACTCATTACTCAAAGTATTTCCACATGAAGTATCTGTAATTATGTAATACATAATGAAATGGTACCAAATTCTCATGCATCTTAAATGAATACTTAGATGCAAGGTTAGAAAGAGGCTTTCATTTATTTAGGATGAAATTATATTTCTATTCTAACAAGTTATAGATTTCACAGTACAATGTGCCTAGTTATTAGCTTATTGTTTTTGCATTTCAACTCCTTACAACTCCCAAAATAAAGAAAATAGAAATCTACTACGACAGAATCTAATAAACAAGGCGTTAAAATGTGCTGTCAAAAACTAGGTGATACTGTCCCCATGAAAAGTTTCTGAAAAGAAGATGATCTTAATAAATTGTACAACGGAGGCACTGCAAATTATTTTCCCATAACAATGGTATTACTGAACTGCTAGAAAGTTGTCACTTTACTTAGCTACTCATGTTGTGGGACCTGACAGTTACCTTTTTCTTGCCAGTTATTCCTTCTGGATGCCAATCATTTCAGATTTAAATATTTTCATTTGTATTTTTGCTTTCATTTTGCATCCGTCGATATCTGCCCCATCTCACTGAGTCATCCCAAGTTATGGCATGATCATTGCCCTAATCTCACCGAGACAAGCAAAAATTAGAGCTGCGTTGGGAGTCATTCAACCAAGTTAGAGGGCAACTTTAGCTTGGCAGTTATTATTGTTTGCATTACTGTTAGATCTCTAGGCAGACAGCATTATTCTTCTCTGTGAGAGCTGTAGCTAATCAACCTGCTATGCCTTTCCATACATTAATTTATCTGTGCAACACAGCTTGTCTGTCCTTGTGGAAGATTTTTTACATCCACAGAATATTAGAGAGCAGTTTGACTTTTTCCAAATAAGATTGACATTGTCCAAAGTGGAGAAAGCTCCTGATCCTTTTTTAAGGCTAGCATTTAATTGAAACAATGACACTTCTAATGCATGTTGGGAGGATTGGAGTTTACTGACTACATTCAGCTTATATAATTGATTTCCAGCTTCCATCTTACAACTTGTGGGTGCTACCTGCTGACATCAGACTGGTTGCTTCCAGCCTATGGGTGATCAGTTCAGTTGTTCTTCAGCTTGTCAGTGATTTGTTATCAACTGGTACATTTCTATCTGTTTTAAAGGAGGCCTCATTGACTCCAGTCCTTATAAAGTCATTTCCTGGAGAATTTCCATCCAATCTCTCTCTTTCCTTTATCGGTAAAGTTGTACATCTAAAATCTTACCTTAGGGACAGTAATCTCTTAGAGCTATATCAACCAAGTTTCTGAAGATAACACAGTAATGAGATTTCTGTGCTTAGAGTACTGACTGACTACCTTGTGGCAAGAGATCACAGGTTAAATGCCTGCATGATCCTACTGTATCATTTCATTTTACGAAGTTGATCTCAAAATCCTTTTACAGTGACTCAAGTCTTTTTGTAGATTGTCATCCACTGTCCTTGAGGGGTTGCCGCCTACCTTTCTGGAGACATAGAGTATGGTTTCTGGAATTAGCTCTTCTTCATCTAGCCTTGTGACAACTGTCTTCCCACAGGGTTGTTTTGAAATTCTCTTTTATGTTCTCTGTCTACACTTCTGTTGTTGATATCATTACAGGTTGAGTCTTTCACTATCACTGCTATGTTGTGAAGGTCAGTGGTATGTCTCATTCCCTCAGAATAGCCATTTGTCACTTGTTTCTTTACAAGGTGGAATTGATGCCATCTTCAGGTATATGAGTTATAGCTTTCATTAGATTAAACCAGCAAAAACTGGAGCAATAGCTAAACGTCTGCAGTGCATTCTTCTAAGTAATTGAACATTAACCCTGTGATTATTTATCAGGGAGAACATTTGAAGTTTCTCTTGGGAATATTTATTTATTTATTTAATTATTCCACTTTGATTACCGGGGAAGTCCACTGGGCCAAGAACCCATTTTCAGTGGAGGCCCGGGGAGAAAAACTCCAAAGGCAGTACAACCAAGGAATATAATGCATGAGAAGAATACAAAAGAATATCCACACAGCAAGAATACATAGTAAGATCACTGCAAACGCAAATTTACAATAGAATGTACACACAGCGAATAATACGGAGAAGAACACAGCAAATGCTAAAAAAACAACTTTTTTTTTTGTGAACAAAATTTGCAAAATTTTCAATGTTTTCACCCTTACAGTGAAGTTAGAGTCAGCTAAAAGTATTTGGCTAGAATTAGAGTGCATAAGGTGCAAGAGTACAGGAGCTTAGTTTACGGGAACCTTGGAATTATGTAGGGTGAAAGCAAGAACATTTCCATTTTGAAGATAGGTGTAAGAAAAGTTGGGTTTTAAAGTATTCTGTGTTAGGTATGGTTCTAAGAGAAGGAGGGAGAGAGTTCCATTTCCTACCTAGAGAGAAGGATAGTAGTTGCTGGCCAGTGGGATGTTTAGGTCTGGGGATGGAGATTAGATTTTGGTGTTCAGATCTTAATGATCTGTTGGGAATGTAAGGGGGAAGGATGTTGGATAGAGCAGGGCATTTTTCTGGGTAGAATATTAATTTATGAGTGGTTGTTAGTTGGAGATAGTCAAGGTGGTTTGGGAGTTCTAGCCAGTTTAGAGATTGAAGGGAGAGGCAGTGGTGGGTTGAGTTTTTGGATTTAGTGGCAAATTTAGAGATTTTATTATAACAAGCTTCAAGTTTGGAGGAGAGGGAGGCAGACAGATTAGTTAGGAGAGGGGATCCATAAAGTAGAGAGGCAAGGAGATAGGAAGTAGCTAAGGTTTGAATATGAATTCTTGGAGTGATTCTCTACAGGATCACAAGTCAACTGTGGTCAAGCTTTCTAATAGCCATTTAAGGAATATTGCTTGATTCAAG
Organism: Protopterus annectens; assembly: GCF_019279795.1. NCBI lineage: Eukaryota > Metazoa > Chordata > Ceratodontiformes > Protopteridae > Protopterus > Protopterus annectens. Next base: position 356,616,616 of record NC_056728.1, read on the forward strand.
TCCTTTGTTCCATCACAGGACCTGAAGAGAGTGGTGTGTGCTTTCCTCAGACTGATTCCTGCAGCACCTTATAACTGAGATTCCTGTCTATGAACCTGATAGATTACAGTTAGTGCAAGATTTCACATCATCTTTGTCGACTGCTATCCCCTGTTTGTGTCCTATTAAATGCATGGTGTAGACACAGCATTGGCTGCTGACATCATCACATACATCATTCAAGTTTCTGGTCATTTATTTATTTTTCTTTTTGTACCCTACATTGTTTATGTCCCTGCTATATGGAAGAGCTGCTGCTATCCTAATATGTGGCCTGGACACTATAGTCAGCCTCTCAAGAGCTGTTGGTAGGTTCTAGAATGCTCTTAGACACCACAGAGTACAAATTACTTGCTTTTTTGTGCCCACACATTTGGAATCAACTATCATGGTGGCTTTAGGATTGTCATTATTTACAGAATTTTGGAGTCGTTCAAAATCCCTCTTTTTTGCAACAATTTATGAATACTTCTGGGAGACTTAGTCTTTTACTCCTTTATGATTTGCATTTAGTTTCAAAATACTCAATAAATGTTTGATTGATTGATTAACTGCTTAGCTTTTGCACAGAACACTGGTTGTAAATAGCATAAGGACCAGCGCATGTGCACATACACACACACACACACACACACACACACATAGACACATGCACATATACATATGCATCCTATTGTCCTAGAGGTTTAACTATTTTAAGTTATTCTTACTGTTACATATGTTCAGCAAGAAGTAATGCAAGAAATCATGTGACCAGAAGTAGTACACAACATTAAAAAATGAGTACTAATGACTTTATCTACAGCTTACTCATTTAGTCTTGCTTTTTTCCATATTGTATTTTTCCCCTCACTACCTAACAACCATTACACCTCACATGATCAATTAGTCTATTTGTTCTCTCATGGCATAAAAGTTGATCATATGAGATGGTCATCCAAGCAGCCAACAGGGTTTCTTGAATGGCTCAGGCCATTCTTTTGACAGTTAACAGGCATACTCACATATGTGAGTGACTGTTTGGCCTTTCTCTGTGAGAATGAACATCTCCAGATACACCCCATTTGGTTATAGATTGGTCTTACCCATTCCATGGTTGATAATTATATATTACCCATATGAGGATAACTGGAATCATACCATAGATAATTTGAGGGGACCCATGTATAGGATAAAGTATTTATGAGCTGCCTCTGTCCATTAGTACTACAGGTGTAGTCCAGGGGTAAATTTTCTGTTTCAAATCCATAGATTCAAGTTGTGCTTGAAAATGGGCAGGGTTGAACTTTATTTCATGTGGATAGGAAGTCTGTTCCAGAGCAGTATTATCCTCTATGAAAAATACCTGTCCCTCCAAACTGTTCTGTTGATATTGCAGAAGAGGTTTAAATCCCTAGACCAAGTATTTCTGATGCCATTCACCTGCTGATGTGCAGTAAATCCATCAGTAATGGGCCAGATGATGCCTTGTATGCCAGACTCAGGTCACCTCTAAGCAGTATGTAGGATACTAGGTACAGTGACCAGGCTTTGAATCAGTCCATGAAGGACATGTTATGTAGGCCTTGCATCTTTTTAGTAGGGTATCTTTGTGAATGTTCTATTTGTTGTATGTGCCTGGACAGATACATGCCAAAGGTGGCATTCAGTTCAATGCCTGGCATAATGAGGGCTGGGTAAAGGGGGACACTGGCATCTCTAGATCTGGACACAATCCCTTTGCTTATAAGCTGTGCTATATAGAAGGACTTTCTTACAAAAATAGGTATATGTTGGTCAAAAAATAGGCCACTGTCCCCATAAGTTTCCAAATCCTGAAATACTGGGTCAACTCCTAGGGGGGTATTGCCAATGTGGTAGTTCCTTGGCATAGATGACTTTCCAAAGGACACAATAATGCATTTTGTTGCCATTTGGTTTCAGACCATGATTTTGACACTAGTTATTTGTTTGAGAGAAACATTCCTTCAGGATGGCTAAGTCATTTGGGAATTCAATGACTGCTCCTAGCTTGCAGTCATCTGCAAACTTTGATATTAGATTTTACTTCAGAAAAGTAGATGCCAAACAGGAGAGGTTCAAGTCCAGAACACATGGGGGACTCACTGGTGATTGGTCTCTTTGTGAAGGGAACTTCCCCTGTTTTGATAATCTGTATTCTATCTGTGAGCCAGCTGGCAATCCAGTGGGTGGCACAGGGCTTTATTCCAGTTTATTTATTTATTTTGTCTACTATGCTTCAGTGGGGAATTGTGTCAAAAGCTTTGGCCAGGTCAAGGTATACAGTGTGTACCATTTTGCCTACATCCATTGCTTGGTTGACCTTTAAAAAAATCCACTAGGTTGAGTAAGCATGACCTGCCCTTGGCAATTCCAAACTGAGATGTGTCCAGTGCTTGTAGTTTCTCTAGGTCTTGATTGATTAATTCCCTGATAAATCTTTCCATGGCTTTGCATATGAGGCTGGTCAGACTTATGGGTCTTTAACTGCCTGGGTCTGTGGAAGTTCCCCCTTATGCAAGTGAATGGCTATATCTGCTCTCCATTCACTTGGTACAAAACTTGTATTTAGGCTGAGATTGAACAGTGTTATTAAGGGTGTAGCTAAGTTGTGCTTCATGCTATTTATGATGCATCCAAGGATATTGTCATGACCCATCAATTTTTAGCTTTTTATAGCACTTTTAGGACTTGCTCTTGTGTGATACCTGGAGGCAAGCCAGTTTCAGATATATCTTGAGGGACAGGAAGAGGGGAGAGAATGGAGGGATGGGTAAAGTTAGAGATAAATTTATTGGCCAATAGGTTAGCTACATCATCAGCGTCAGTATAGGTAACATCGTTCACAATTAGTTCAGCACATTGGTGTGATGTGCTTTTGAGATTACAAGCATAACTAAAAATTATCTTGTAATTGTCTTTGTCTTTGGCTTGAATAGTTATTTTAGCCTCCAACTTGGCTTTGCTGGATTTTATTAAGCCCCCAAATTATTTATTTATTTCAGTGACAAGAACTCTAACATTCTGGGAATTACTCTTCTTACTTTTGGTCAAAATTCTTTTCCTTTTATTATAAAGCTTGTTGATATTATTGTTCCACCATGTGCGTTTGTTTCTGGGGTTTGCCATGTACTTGTTCCTCAGGGGTATAACTGCATCTATGCAGCTGTTTACATGCTGGTATAGTGCAGTGGTGTATATTTCTGTGTATTCGGTGGAGTTAACTGGGTTTGGTGGGGTTTTGAAACTTCCCAGTGTATTACTTAGGAGTAGGTAGCTTGTCTTAAAGACATTTTTAAAGGTATCTTGGGTTGAAGCCATCTCTGGTTTCAGTTTTATTACAAAAGAGACTGCTTTATGGTCAGACCTAACAAGTGATGAAGATACAGAAGGAATGGTATAAGATTCTCCCATATTAGTAAGGACAAGATCCAAGATGTTATTCTGACTAATTGTTCCAGGGTATTTGTATTGATAAAGTCCAGGAATCTCTGTGCTTGTGCACTTTTGGTGGTATAGGTTTCCCAGTCTATAGCTGGATAATTTAGATCACCTAGGAAAATGGTATTAGGCTTAATGCTGAGTGATAGCTCCTGTAGACAGGTGTTTTGGCTCTAGTGCATCAGGCTGCTTTACCAGCCTTGATGTGAGTCTCTTCTGGATGTAGACTGATTCACCTCCACCTTTTCCCCCTCCTGTGCAGTAGCTGGTCTAATCATGCAGAAGGCATTAAAACCCTGCACAGCCAGAGTGCTCTCCACAATTTTAAACCATGTTTCAGTCACTACACAGTGTCAATGTCTTCCAGAATTAGAAGGGCTTGTAGGGAGTGAAGTTTCTTCTTAAGGCTCTTATCATTGATCATTAACACCTTCATAGTTTGCTTGGCTTTCTTCATTATGTTAGTTGGTTTATCAGGCTGTTATTGTCGAAAAAAGCACTATGTGGGTGGACAATGTCTTTGCCATTAATCAAAACTGTAGAGGGGACAAATGCAGGCCATCCCTGGTGAAGCAGTGTGATCTGTAGATCATATTCTCCCAGGTGACAAATATTGGACCTCCTTTAAATGGCACCAAAAACTGAGCCAATTATTGAAGTCAATTATCGTCTGCTCATATTGTGGCATCATCTATTGAGAAGGTAGAATGCTGCTTAATGCTAGGCTCATACAAGACATGAACACATAGTCTGAGCTCCATTATGTCTCCCTTCATATAATCCAGGGATGTAGAACTCCAGTCAATGACACCGTCTTGAACTCTTGAACTATGACAGAGTTATACTAGTACTTGTTGTTAAATAACTTAAATGCATGTGTGTGTGGATATATAAATATATATATATATATATATATATATATATATATATATATATATAAATATATATATATATATTATATATATATATATAATATATATATATATATATATATATATATATATATATATATATATAAAATATAAATATATAAGCACAGATACACAAACACACAGACTGAACTGTATGGGTGTCAGTGTATATAAAAGGGAATGGCTCACTATGACACAAGACGTCAGTGCTCTTTTCAGGGAGAACTCAGTTAGATTTAGTGAAATATCATGCATGTCTCTCAACTCTGCCTGATTTTGCATAATGTTCCTAATTGTGCCTCATGGTTCTGCGCCCCCTGTCCCTCATAACATTTTTGATTTTCTGACGTTTTTGAGGACTACAGTCAGTCAATAATTCCAGACATTAGCATTTTACTTCTTATTCTTCAGAAAAATGCATGCAGATACAAAATGTTTTACTCTATTATCTTAAGTGAATTAGACCCAGAGATTCATTAACTTGTGTGTATGCATTGATTTAAGTTACACATTTCATTTGTGTTAGCAAGACGAGGAGCAGTGCTTATCGAATATGCAAGCCTGTAAGCAACTTTACACATTTAGCAGCACCTATTCATGGCGAGAACATCTGCTAGCAGCCACACTAAGGTGCAGAGAGGCTTGAGAACACAGTATGAACAATAGGTTGTAAATATACTCAAGTCCATTAAGCAAGAATGTGCAGACAGCACAATACAAGGAAGGCCAACTTGAAGTTCATAATTAAGAGGCAGGGGGAGCTTAACGAGTAGCTATTATTTACATATAAATAAATTGATGTGCAAACACCACTAATTAAACATTATTGATAACTCATATAAGTAACCCTGTCTCCTTAGGGACACATGTACATAATGAAAATTAAATGTTGACAAAAGGATGTGAGAGGGACACAGCTAGAATGTATGATATGTGTAAAATGAATTTAAATTACAGAGATGCGATAACAGTTGGTCATTAAAAGTAGATACATTGGACGATATTTGCATATACTGCCAGTAGTACACATTAGTTATGTATCCAGAAAGTTATATGTCGAAACAAACATTATGCTGTCAGCCCACAACTGAAGTATCATGAAAAAAATGTACTCAACTTTCAAACTGTTACCCTATGCACTTCAGAAAGGGACTTTGAATTCTGAGTTTTTGGCACTAATTGTCTTAGCAAAGCATGTGTATATAGGAATGTACTATACATTATACAATTGTTTATAGACATTTTTTAGAGACTTTTTAGTTATATAATTTTTAGAGTTTTTATAGACTGTTTCCACTATGGATTTTCTGAGACGGGCTCAGAAAAATGTACTCACAGGAGTACATTGAGAATGCCTAGCTATACCTATGTTGCAGATGCATGGACCTACTTTGCCATTGTGATGTATACTGTGCGAGCAATCAAAGAAAATAATTTACATCCATGTGACTGATGTTAGAATGTACATACAGGTTAAAAAATTATAACCCTTTCATTGATTTATGTGTAGAAGGAAACAATAATGAAGTTGTAATGGCATGGATGTATGCATGTGCTCAATCTAGAAGGACATGACACCTATAAGGACATTTCACTTTGACCAGCATATTATCACAATACTGTTCTGCAATACATCTTTACAGTTGTCTGACTATAGCAGGTGTGAGATGTACATACTTCCAAAATGAGGAATATGGTCATGTGACATATACTAACATGTACATCAAGGTAAAACTCATGTATACTCAGTCCCTTGACAACAGGGTTGTGTGTATAGGAATGTCTGTATGAATATCACAATGCATAGGATGTAATGCATTATGTTCATAGGTTCATGTGTGTTTACTAGACTAATGACCACAAAGGCCTTTTTAAGCCTAGCCATGCATCCCAAATCTCTGACAAGTTCTAGCACCCATGATAAGTGTAAGCAGGGGCTTGGGAGATGAAACATTTACAAGCAGGGGCCTGGGAGATGAGCTATTGACAGGTTGCCTGTGTCCATTACAGATATAGGTGCCAAGCCAGGGATGAAGTTCCTGTTCTCCATCCAATTGTCCAAGTTACACTTGAATTGGGTTCTGGAGGAACTCTACTTCACATGGATGAGGAGCCTGTTCCATAGATGGACTAGTCTTTAGAATGGGTAATTCTGGTGCTGTTTGTTTTGCTGATTTGCAGAAGATCCATCAGACTGGGGTCTGACAATGCCCTGTATGCCAGGCATAGATTTTCCCTGAACAGCCTGTAGGAAACAGAATACAGAGATTGGAACTTGAAGTGGTCTACATACAACATATTACTTGCACCCTGTATTATTTTAATGAGGAACCTCTGTGGATGTTCCATTTGTTGGATATCCCTGGTTATGTACATATCAAAGGGGTCACTGTACTCAATTATAGGTCTGATGAATGCCAGATACAGTGGAACAATGATTTCCTTGGACCTAGATGACATACCTTTCTTTATAAGTTGCACAACTTAGAATGTGATGGTCAAAGGCTAGATTACTGTCTGTGTGTCCCCCAAGTCCCTGACTACTTTGTCAATTCTAAGGGGTGTGTTGTCAATATGATAGTTACCAGGGGTAGATGCTTTCCAAAAGGATACCATTATGCATTTCTTGGCATTTAGTTTTAGTCCATAGTGCTGACACCACTTGTTTGTCTGTGTCAGCCCTTCCTGGAGGACATTTGTGTTAGTGTGGGATTCAATGACAGCTCCTAATTTGCAAGTATCTGCACATTTAGTCAGCCAGAGATTATTTACATTGGCCTTGACTTCAGAGAAGTCTGTGTCTTTCGGCTTTTCCTGGTTAGGGGTCGCTGCAGCGGAACTCCGGTCCGCTAATGATTGGTAGTTGATTTTTGAGTACCGAGTTACCAGCTCTGATGCACAACCTTCAACGAAGGTACGCCCATTCATGCATGTCTCCACACAGAAGACGCTCTAGCTGAGAATCGAACCAAGACAGTGTCTTACTGTGAGACGACAACACTACCACAGCACCACCACCGTGGGTACCTTGACTAAATATCAAAAAGGAGTGGTCCAAGGACTGATCCCTGAGGGACTCCACATGTGACTGGCCTCTTTGTAGAGGTGGACTTTCCAATTTTAACTTCCTGGGTGCTGTCTGTGAGCCAGTTGGCTATCCACCAGGTGACATACAGGTTTGTAAATAACCTCCTGAGTTTGCCAACAATGCCCAAGAAGGGTATTGTGTCAAATGCCTTGGCCAGGTCAAAGTAGGCAGTGAGAACCATTTTGCCCTCATCCATTGCTTTGATGACCTTCTCAAAGAAGTCCAGCAGGTTGAGTAAGTATGACCTGCCCTTGATGAAGCCAAACTGGGTTGGGTTCAGTGTGTGGAGGTTTACTATATCATTATTGATCATTTCAATAATAATTGTTTCCATGGCATTGTATATAAGACTAATGAGACTTATGTGTCTGTAATTTCCAGGGTCTGTAGATGACCCACCTTTGTACAGAGGGATGACTGTTGCTGTTCTCCATTCATAAGGAACAGAGCCTGTTTGGAGGCTACAGTTAAATAGCAATTCCAGAGGGTTTGATAGGTCATGTTTCATGCTATTTAGAAGGCATCCTGGGATATTGTCTCAGCCCACTGATGCAGTGCTCTTCTCCTTAGCGAGAGCACTAAAGACTTGTTCCCTAGTGATAGCAGTGGGAGTTATATTTGATGGTATTTCCTGAGGGAAGGTTGAGGGGGAGTCAGGAGTAAAGTTGGAGCTGAATTTGTCAGTCAGTAGGTTTGCTATATCTTATGGTTCAGTATAGGTGGTTCCATTTACAATGAGCTCTGTACACAATTGTATGCAGGCATAGCTAAAGAATGCCTTGTGGTTGTCCTTGGCCTGATAGGGCAAATGTACCTCAAATTTGGCTTTGGTACACTTTATTTGTCCTCTGAGTTGTTTGTTTAGTTTGATGAGAGTGCTTTTATCCTGCTGGGTGCTGCACCTCGTAATTTATTGCCATAATTTTCTTCCTTCTGTTATACAACCTGTTGTTTTTGTGATTCTACCAGGGTGGCAAATTTTTTGAGTTAGTTCTGTACTTCATACTGGTGGGTACACCTGCTTCTGTGCAGCTATTAACATGCTTGTATAGTGTTTCTGTGAACAGGTCCGCATAGGCAGCTGTGTTCTTGGGGTTATGGAGTAGCTCAAGTGCATAGTCCAGTTTGACCAGCCTTGAGGTATATTTATTTTTGATGTAAATGAAGACCCTTCACCTTTATTCCCTGTCTGTATGGTAGCTGGTTTAAATGTGGGGAAGGCATTATAACCTTGCACTGTCAGTGTGCTTTCTCCAGCTTTAAGCCATGTCTCAGTGACTGCATAGATTTCAACATTCTCTGTGGTGAAGAGAGCTTCTAGGGAGTGGAGTTTTTTGTTTAGATTCCTAACATTGAGCAGTAATATCTTTAGATTTTCTTGGTTATGATTTTCTATGTCGGAAGTATTTTCAATTTGGCATTGCCTAAAAAAAGCACTGTGGGAGAAGACAATGTTTTAGCTAATATTCGAAAACCTAGAGGGGAGAGGTGCAGTCCATCTCTGGCAAAGCAGTGTGGTCTGTTGGCCATCTACTTCCATGCTGACAAATATTGCACCCCCTTAGAATGACACCTGGAACTAAGCCAATTATTAAAAGTCATCTATCTTTTGTTCATATTGTGGCATCATCCTTGGAGAAGGTAAAATGCTGCTTAATGCTAGGCTCATACCAGCCTGAGACACATATTCTGTGAGATCCATGATGTCTGTCTTCATACAGTTTAGGGAGGTGCTTTTCAGATCATTTGCACCCACATGAACTATGATTGAGTCATACTGGTACTTCTGGTCCAATAACTTGAGTGCATGTGCGATGTGGCAGATCTTAGCCCCTGACAAGCAACAGTCACTTTAGCAGCTAGTGACTTTCTCCTTAATGAGCCTGGTGAGAGGGACATCAGTATGTGTCACATTGGAGTCTCCAATGACCAGAATGTTGGATTATGTGCTGGCTTGCCTTATGGGCTTAGAAGTAGAGACTCCATGAGATGTGTGTTGATGTTGTTGCTGTTTTGAAAGAGTGCAATTGGGGCTGCTGAGGGTATTTGTTAAGTGTACTTCATCTAGGAGGTCTTTTGGGTTTAGGCAGGTTACATTTAAGTGCCTCAGTATATGTGGGTTTATATGTCTGCTTTGAATTGTGTGTGATGGGTGCAGCATGTGTACTACTGGCAACCTTATTGACATTAGGAGTACTTTCACGTGAGGGCTTTGCCTCTGGTAATATTGTGTAAATACATCACTCCCATACCATATCAGTTTGTTTGAGAATTTACTGGTTGTCAGTAAACATGAGGCAATTTCTGTATTGCCTCAGGATGCCCATATCCACCAACCTGGTAACAGAGATAGTGGGAAAGTTCATATCCATTTCAACAGACCCTTCTTATTGATTAGACAGTTGGAGTGAAACTATCAAAGCAATGTCAGGAGTACCTGGTTTGCAACTCTAGTGAAAGTATCTGTCACTTACAAACTAGTTGTCCTGTATACAACTAGGTATTGGTGAAATTTCAGTTGTGCATTTACTGAAAAATATCACTCAAGGTGCATGTGCCTATAAAGGGGACTGCCAAACACTTGAGGAGAAACTAATAAGTGGACGACAAAACAACAAACAAATGACTAATGAATCAATACAACTGCCACAGATAAAATGCCACAATTCAAAAAGGATTCCTTCAAGGATTCCTTGAAAGCATAATTTTGAAAAAGGCACTAGAGAGGAATAAATTGTGTTTTATATCACTATTTTTTTGAATAGACATTTTATCTGTGGCAGTCGTATTAAAACTAATAAGTGGACCTTGAAAATTTAAGGATGAAGAATTTAGACAGATATTCTGAAGTTAGAAAGAAATCAAGCAGTTCTAAAAGAAAACAAAGAATTAGCTTGTCAAGAATAATGAAAATGGGGGAGTTGTGTGAATGGCTACTACTAGTGCTGGTTTCACCACAGCTTCAATCTGCTAGGACACAATTCTCCTTTGTTTCCTCTTTCACCAGAAGCAAAACATTAGTACAAATACCAAGATGAGAAGAAGGGCACAGCCTGTTTGGTGATCTACAGTCTTGTCCAACATGATGCAAGGGTCTGTGTTCGTGTTGTAGCCTTTTCCTAGCAGATGTCTTTAATAGCAACCAGACCAATCAGGAACATCAAGCACAGACACTCACTGCCCAACCAGAAATAGTCAGGAATCAATGAACCCTGCTCCTTCAGGAACAGAATATAAGCACAAATTGCATGTGGTCATCTATGAAGCAGTTATTAGGCTTTCCGGTGATCAGGAGTCTCCAGGAAATAATGTCCCTGTGCTCCTTCTCTCACCAGAAGAAAAGAGAAGCACTAATCCCAAGATGATCACTGAGAGGCAGAATGTGGACTCTCCAATAACTGGTGGTCTTGCAATAGATGTTGCAGATTTTAAAAATAAGATGGAAAATGTGGTTAATATGCTAAACACTGCAGTGTGCACTAAGCAGTTAGATATGGAAGAGGGAGTAATTTGAGCTTTAGCTGTCTAAGTGGAGAGCCACTAATTTTAAAAGTGAAAGACAGATTGAAAGGGGTGGCACTTTGTATTCTGGTTCAATGGAATACAGGAAGATGAACAATAAATTTAAATAAAAATAAAAAAAAACATCAAAAGCACTGAAGACAGGCATCAGTGTTTTGTTTTTTTTGGGGGGTTTTTTGTTTGTTTTTGGATTGTTGTTACCACCTTTGGTTGGGTCATTTTGGTTTTATCTGAATAAATTTAAATAGTTGAAGGGGAGTGATTTCACAAAATGATAATTTGGTGCGTATTCGCAACAGCCAATGAAAAGGGAGAGGGAAGGCAATACATGGTCAAATTAACATAAGGGGCAGGCAACTAGAAAGACAGCAGAGTTTAAGAACACAACAGCAGCAAGGTGAGAGGGTGACAAAAATGTCTGTGTTAATCACAAGAGACACAGTTGTGGTCTCTTTCCCAGTTTTAATATGCAATTAAAAGCAGAATAGAAGTAAAACACAGTGTAAAGAAAACAAATCACAGTATAAAAAATAGAAGAAGGCAATAAAGTAATACAAAATACAAGAAAGCAAAAGCAAACTAACCTTTCCCTTACAGCAAGTCATAGCAGAGTCTTGGTGAGCTTCTCCAGTTATCTCACAAATGGATAGGTAGCCGAGACAAGACTTGGGGCAGACAAAATTACATATCAACATTATTAAATAATGACATCAGCTACAGGGGAAATGTATCAACTGTCAGATTATAATCAATTATGATGCATTTATATGAGTGTAATCAATCATATAACGTATGTCCTCCCTGCTGCAACCGCCACACCACACATGCTGAATTACAAAAGTCTAAACAGTATAGCATCATGTTGTACATGACATTTAGCCCTGAAGTTAACCTTGCTAAACATATTAATAATGCCTGTATGAGAGAAGAGTAACATAAATCACATCCAGGTCAAACATTAATGTCTATTAGAAAGTGACTTGGGGAAGATTTACATTTCACAGACACCAACTGCACACTGGCCAGTGACAAATGCTATCCTTTGTTCATATGTCACTTACTCCATTGTGCAGATATTAGCAAAGCCAACCTCTCAGAGTCTAATTTGATTTAATATTTGACAAAGAAGAACAAATGACAACAACTACATCATACTAGAAACTGAGAACGAAACACAGTTGCACAAAAACAACAAAACCTGAACCAGCAGCATGTCCACTGAATATTTTATTTAAACAAGATTTAGCGCTTTCATATGAATGCAACCAAAACTTCTTCAGAATCTAAATAATCAATGAAAACAACTCCTTTATATAACAAATTAAAATCACATGACATCACATATTCCTCCCATCTAATTAACAAACTTCCTACCACAGATTTTGATCCATTATTTACCTATTAAAATTCCACTTTAAAAGTAACCTAAAAAACATTTTTAAACTTGTTTTGTTACTACAAAACTCTAATACAATACCACTGAACCAGTATTACCTAAAAATGTTGGTTCATTTTTTACATAAAAATCCTTGAATTACATTTTTGAATATTTTAAACTTAAATTCCTATCCTTTGAAATGGTGCTCCAGGTTTTTATACATAATGTGACATGAGCTTTAATACACTTATGATAGAGGTAGATTAATTTAAACCTGGGGATGATGTAGCATTTAACTTCAAATGCCAATGCAGCTCCCTGCGTTCTACTATATCTCTCCAGCACCCCCCCCATAAATTCTTAGGTATTACTTCTATACCAAAAAATAAAAAAAACATGGTCGGGATGTATTTCCACATGTTTATATAAAGCATTAGTGTTTCTTTTCTGTCTTATGTCATATATGTGTTCATAAATTCTTTCCTTAAAGGTGTGAATAGTCTTTCCAACATAAAAACAAGGACATTCCTTACATATTGCTAAATAAATCAAACCCTCAGTTCTACATGTGCAATGGGAATTCATTCTAACATGAATATTATTAATAATCACTTCATTCTTTTCTAAAATATGTGGACATTGCGCACATGCCCCACATTTGAAATTACCCCTAGCTTTCTTACTTAACACTATTTACAGTCTATCATTCCCTTCTAAAAGGTTTTTATGCACCTAGCTCTCCTTATGATGAAATTCGGTCTATCCCCTATAGCTTGATATGTCCCCTCAAAGGTATTGAAAATAGCCCAACTTTGTTTAATGATATCCTGGATTTGTGAATACTCTTGTGTATAAGCAGTAATAAATTATCACACATATTGATAATTTTTTCTCTTGTAACCTCTCTCTGTTCTTCCTGTACATATAAAATTGGTTTGATGTTTCCTATATTTCTCCTTGTTTTGATTTCCAAGTATATAATGTTTATTAACTCAAGAAGATAATCTCTAATCCTAAACATCTTTTAATTTATTTGCTTCTTCATAAAATAATGTGTCATCTGTTATCATTCGAGCTAGTCTGATGTACTGTCCTTTGATGATGCCTTTCTTTTGTTGTAATGGATGACAACAATTAAAATGTAACATACTGTTGGAATATATAGCTTTCCTATAAATAGTACTTTCTATTTGTTCTTTTTTTCATATTTATAGACTGTAATATCTAAATAATTAATTCTATCTTTGCTATATTGATGTGTAAATTTTCAAAAAGATGTAGCTGAATGTAAATATTCAACAAATTTTTCTGTATCTATTTCACTTGCCTCCCATGCAATAAAAATGTTGTCCAGAAACCTGGCATAGAATTGCCAGGGAGGGACATTTTCTTTGTTGAACACATGACATTTTTTCCATTGCAAAAGGACTATATTTGTGAATATGGGGGCACAATTCGCCCCCATCGCTACTCCTTTCTTCTGTTGAAAGAACTGACCATCTAAATGGAAACAATTATTTTTCAGCACCATTTCCAATAATGAATCCAAAACATCAATCTCATTTGCACTAAAAATTCCTGCCTCATGTATAAACTCATGGAACATCTCCATACCGATAAATTATGTTAAATAGATTAACTACATCAATCGTCACGAAAGCTAAACTGGGACTATACTTCACCTTTCTTAATTTAGCCAAAAAGTCCCAGGAATCCTGCATAATATGTGGGTATCGTGCCACCAGGGATTTTACCTTTCTATCTATATAAACTGACATGGGATGAGTAATGGATGTTTTGTCACTTATAACAGGTCGCATAGAAGGGTCTGTTAGGCACTTGTGCCTTTTGGGGATCCCCAAAGGGGGGGATCATTGGGTGTTTTACTTGTAAAAATTCAAACACTTCATAAGTAATCTCCTTCTGATCCAACATGTCTTGAAGAAGCCAACGTATTTTTGCATAACAAACATTAATATAGTTTAAAGAAGTTTGTTCATAAAAGTCTTCATCAAAAACATGTGAAAACATTCTATTCAAATAGTCACTTCTAGTCATAATTACAATCCCACCCCCCTTGTCTGGTTTCATTACCCTTAATTGTTTGTTGTTAATCAGTGTCTTTAAAACTTTTTGTTTGGACTGTGTTAAATTGTGCTCCCTTCCCTTGTCCTTCACATTTTTCAACAATGCTCTGAAATTAAATTCACATATTTTCTCAAATATCAACAATGGCATTGCTAAAGCAGGATTGAAAATACTATTTATCTTGAATACCTCAGTAACCTTTAACATTTCTACATCTTTAATCAATATTTTGAAATTCAATTTGCACGTATACAACTTTAAATCTATTAATAATGTCTCTATTTTGGCATGAGTAGTAGGTATGAACGTTTGGCCTTTGCTCAAACAATGCAGCTAGGCACTCATCAAATACACAGTTTGTAAAATTCTAAACTTTAAAATCTCCTCCACTACTGAATAAAATATGTGGAAGATTATTTTGAACAGTACCTGCGTCTATTTCAACATTTGAGCAGGCCCCCGTCATTAACAATGCCCTCTCCGTGGCCTGTATCCTCCCCTGGTTTTGCTCCTGTTCCATGAATGCTGTGGTGGCTGAAAACCTCCTTTGTGATTCTGGTGCATAGTTTGATTGAGATTTCGTAATCTTTCCGACCTCCTCGGTGGGCCTTGATCCAAAGGGTCTACACCATCATCATGTTCGTTTTCATTAAGGGCTTCCATTTGAGAGAAATCCTCGTTTTCAATCCTCGGTTCAAAAGCCCACCCATTTGGTCCACCCTCTGGTCTCGGATAGGCTCTCCCTTCCAAATACTCGCATTGATCACGTTCAAGTTTCTTATTCTTCCTTTTTTGAATGTCACTGATAGTGGAATTTATACGCTCAAAAATGTTGTTGTAAACTTGTTTCTGCACCACAAACAAAGCATCGCTCCTGATCTTGGCATCAAGTGCATCAGCTTCCTGTATGTGACCTTCAATTTTGATTTGATTGTGTTTTCTCAAAATCTTCATCATTTCAACCCCTTACTTATTATACAAGTCAATTAGTTCTAATTGTAAAGGCGAACCTGCCTCCAGTCCATTAGGGTACTTCCATGTACAGAGCCCCTTTGGCACTCTTTCTGTATTTATACATTTCATTAGAAAGGCATTCTGTATTTGCAATTTATGACACTGCATTAGAGTCTTTTCTAGAGCCCCCCCAGGGAGTCATTAAATAAGCCAGTTTCACTACTAATAGGTTGTAAATGTATGGGAGCCTGTAATCAATTGTTTAGATTAAAAGGCTCATTATTTTCTCTACGGAACCACATAGAGGTGGAAGGAATGGGTTCCATTTAACATGCAGGGTTCTGATTCAAGTCACTATTGTGCTCTGAACTTTTAACAGTCCCTCCTGCATTACCCAAAATTTGTTGCACCAAAAATGCTAGTTGCCCAACACTGTGTTGGAGCTCTTCCAATGTAGGACTCAGCCTGGACACACTGCCATTCACATTTTCCACCAAAGACATAGTACCACAAACTGAGAACAAAACACAGTTGCACAAAAACAACAAAACAGAACCCTGAACCAGCAGCTTGTCCACTGAATCCTTTATTTAAACAAGATTTAGTGCTTTCGTATGAATGCAACCAAAACTTCTTCAGAATCTAAATAACCCATGGAAACAACTCCTTTATATAACAAATTAAAATCACATGACATCATATATTCCTCCCACCTAACTAACAAACTTCCTACTACAGATTTTGATCCATTACTTACCAATTAAAATTCCACTTTAAAAGTAACCTAAAAAAATTTGTAAACATGTTTTGTTACTACAAAACTCTAATACAATACCACTGAACCAGTATTACCTAAAATGTTGGTTCATTTTTTACATAAAAATTCTTGAATTACATTTTTGAATATTTTAAATTTAAATTCCTATCCTTTGAAATGGTGCTCCAGGTTTTGCACATAGTGTGATATGAGCTTTAATACACTTATTATTGTTCATATGTCACTTACTCCATTGTGCAGATATTAGCAAAGCTAACCTCCCAGAGTCTAATTCGATTTAATTTTTGACAAAGAAGAACAAATGACAACTACATCATAACATTGATTAGTTAATGTTCTGTATCTTAAATGGCCCTCAACTGCTACATCATTATACTGAGCATGTTCATAGGGAAGTACAGCAGGTACTACAATAATATCAACTATCTGACACAAAACCACAAGAAAGTATCATTACTCAGGTACTCTCACACTTTGTGACAAATCTGCACCATAGCATGCATCATGAATTAATAAATAAGCCATTATTTCCTTTAAAGTCCTATATTGCAATCAAAATAGTAAAATATATATATAAATTTTTGCATTAAGTCATGGAATACAGATCATGTTGCGGGGGGGCAGATAATGACTATGAGCATTCTCTGACATAGTCACCAGTTACATCTTGCCAGACTAGAGCACATGCCTGAGGTCATATCTCAAACAGAGAAGTGTACTCCAAGTGGTACAGTGGTTAAGGTGTATGCCTTTCAATCATAAGGTGCAAGGTTCGATTTTCACGACTGGAAAGAGCTTATACTGATGCCAAAGAAAGTACCATACCTGATGTCGTAAAAAACACACACGAAGAAATGACATCAGTATCCTACTGGAATGGTTATGGTTACCCTAACATGGAGTCTGAGACCTAAAATGTGGCCCTCTTAGTGTGCCATATTTCCAACTGTTGGTTAAGCTACTCCTGTCAAAACTGTCTGACAGACTGTGCCATATAAGTCATTCTTTAAGCCCCTACTGTCTGTTAGACATACCTTACCAGAATCAAAGCCCTTCTTATCCAGATCCACACTCTATAGAGTTGTGCATTAATTTTACCTTCCATAGTAGTTAGTAATGGACAGGTGTCACACAGAACACACTTCAAGGTGTGAACTAAGAAAAGCTTTTGATGGTCATTTATCCAATACAAGTTATTCTGGGAGATCAAAATGATGTAGCAATGTTACATTTTTCGGACAAGTGTGACGTAACCATATCACAGTTTCTTAGGTAGGCCACTCTTGTCTGTCCATCTTGTTTTACACATATGCCTTCCCAGATTTGAACTGGTGCCTATCTGGATACACATGGTTTAGAAGTCAGAGTTAACTGCATGTGCAGCAGGAAACTCTCACCACAAGCATCATAGAGCACATATTTGACTAGTATGAAATCCTAAATATATTGAAAGGTCTTAATGTTGTATGTGTCACTGTATCATGTCATTACCCTCACACAGTGTTGTCCTTTGCTGGAATTGAACAGCTGCCTATATAAATCCACATTTTATAAAACTGTAGTAGTCACAAGCACCTCAGGCAAAGGCTTATCACAAAGAACATATCTGAAGGTATGACATCATCATTGTGATGTAAATTAGTTGTCTGGACCAAACATTCCTGACTGTTTAGTTCATAATGACTTTATGCAAATAATAATTATTTGGGATGTCATTTTGTATATTTCTTCATGCTTAGACAATATGCAATATAAATTAAAAACATACAAGTCATATGAGTCTATGTTTGGTTACCGAATTACAAAAAAAGCAAAACGCAAAACAATGAAAGGTAAACAATGAATGGGAGAATCACTGAAGTACATATTCATCAAAAAAAAAAATACCACAGCAAATGGCCATAGTCAGCCAACATCGCACACCAACCAACCAAATAGCCATAGTCAGCCAACATTGCACACACAACCAATCAAGGTCAGGGGCTGCACCCCCCACACTCCTGTAACTATATATACGAACTCAGAGATCGCACTACAGTGGGGAAAAGGAAAAATTTAAAAGATTTCCCTTCACTTGCCTTGTGTGTCATGTTACTTCCTGGTTGTTGGCCAACTGTGGCCATTCGATATAGGGTTTTTTTGATGAATGTGTACTTCAATGATTCTCCCATTCGTTTCGTGTTTTTTTTTTTTCCACTACTTAATACCACTTGCAAGTATGTGTGCAAACTCCCACTCCAGTGTACATTGTTTGTAAGTCTAATGTGTTTGAACGCTGAGATAAATTTACCTTATGTGGTGTTTATACAGCATCACAGTTAACACCATTAAAACATATAAAACTGGATTCATGAAGCTCAGTGCAAGGACGGCGTTAGGCTTGCGCTGACTGTGCGGCATAGAGATGGCGCAGTAGCGCCATACGCATATTAATGAAGGCGCACTGCCGCCACATCCACGTACATAGGAAACGTGCGCGAGTGCATGGGGCATGTCCAAGCGCCGCATGGAGGAGTGGACATGGCTGTTTACGTGCAACCTAAAATGCTGAATAGTGCAGCCTGCCTCCAATAGTAATCACACCTGTCAGTGTCCGTGGATACTGAAACGTATGCAAAGCATGCAAGACAATTTTGCGAACACAAAAATAAAAAGCCAACACAAATGCACATAGCTGAATATTGAGTCCCCATCCCTCGAACAAATGACATTTAAAACCCCGTGCCCGTATTCTATTGTAGTGTTGATAGTTATACCAAGTTGAAGCGAAACGCATCGTGTGAGCACACCGCCAATAGCTAAGTCTAGCCCAATGGTCAGGGTTGCCACCTGTGCCACATTGTGAGGGACAGTCCCCCTCTGGGCAGTTGTGTCCATACCAAAACCATTATAAATGTAAAATATCCTGTGATCGTAGGACATAATTATGTCCCACATCTTATGCAATAGTCACATACAATAGTCATTTCCATATGTAACATACCTACATGTTGCAAGAAACAGAATAAGCAAGTAAACAAAACAAAAGAAGCAGCTAAACTGCTACAACAATAAGCTTACATTTAGGCAGAAAACAAAAGTACTATCCATTGTACTGACCATGGGTATGTGTTGGCCTGTAAAATCTGATGTGTGTCCTGAATATATCCCATCCTGGCCATATGAAAAGGTGGCAATCCTACCAATGGTCAGAGCATTCGCCTAAAATCTGCCCATTTGCGGTCCAAGGCATCCTTGTCAGGATGGGCCAAAGATGAACGGGTATTACCCGGGTCTACCTACCATGTCATGAAAGATAAGTATTTGCGTGTACCTATGTGTGTGATGTACAGCATGTGGAAGGTGAAAAATGCTAGGGTAGTCCTCACAACCATACAGGTACCAGAGATATGTAGTGTATGCAATGTTTTCCCTTAACCGTGCCATGGGCCATCAACCAGAGAAGGGATGGATGGAGTGTGTGGAATATGGGGGTGGGGGATGGGTAATGTAATAATTCACCAAGGGGAGACTGTGTTGGAAGCACAATAGGTGAACTGAGGTGTACAAGGGAGCAGTGGGTGAATCAGAAAGAAACACAAAGAACAAACATACACATCCGCAATACAAACTGACAGGCCATACTGTAGAACACAATCCCACAAACATATGAATATTAAAATGTGCAATACACATGTACAGAAACGTCACCGGCACATACCCACATAATGGTCTGGCCTGAACTGAGCCATCCAACCACAACACACCTGGATGCATAATTGAATACCCATCATCCCCTCTACAGCACACAACCCCCCCCCCCCACATTCCTGAACTTTCACCAAATCCAGCCATACTCGGGCTGCTAGCTTGGCACAGCCATATCTGCACATAGTGACCACTACTCGTATCTAGTAGGCAGTCTCACCCTAGGCAGTCTCAGGATTGCAAACTATGTAATCCCTTGCATGTATAAC